>NC_036843.1:22437726-22446353 GCF_002910315.2 Salvelinus sp. IW2-2015
TGACCATCATTTAAAGGGGGAGATCAATCGGGTATCGCTCAGGTTATGGATGTGGCACTGCAACTTAAAGGTCCTTAATGATGTCACCATTGCCCCTGATTCTAAGCAATAGTGTGCTGCTATTGACTTGTTGACTTATTGACTTGGCCAAGCTTTTGATACAGTAGACCTCCATTATTGTGGTCGGCTAAGGAGTACTGGTGTCTCTGAGGGTCTTTGGCCTGGTTTGCTAACTACCTCTCTCGAAGTGCAGTGTATAAAGTCCGAAAATATGTTGTCTCAGCCACTGCCTGTCACCAAGGAGTACCCAAGGCTCGATCCTAGGCCCCATACTCTTCTCATTTTACATCAATAACATAGCTTAGGCAGTAGAAGCGCTCTCATCCCATTATATGCAGATGATACAGTCTTATACTCAGCTGGCCCTCCCGGGATTTTGTGTTAAATGCTCTACAACAAAAGCTTTATTTGTGTCCAACAAGCTTCTCTTACCCTTAACCCTGTTCTGAACACCCCCAAAACAAAGGTAATGCTGTTTGGTAAGAAGAATGCCCCTCCTCCCACAGGTGTTATTACATCCTCTGAGGGTTTAGAGCTTGAAGTAGCACCTCATCAAGTACTGTGGTTGTATGGCTAGACGGTTCACTGTCCTTCTCTCAGCACATATCAAAGCTGCAGGATTAAGTTAACTTCTCTGCGCACCGGATCCCTTTTACGGGATCATTTTCCTAAACAACCGCTGAATTGCAGGGCGAAAAATATTACTAAAAATATTTATAATCATGCAATCACAAGTGAAATATACCAAAACACAGCTTAGCTTGTTGTTAAACCACCTATTGTGTCAGATTTTGAAAATATGCTTTACAGAGAAAGAAATCCAAGCTTTTGTGAGTGTATCAATCAATGCTAGAACAGCTAGCCCAAATTAGCAATGGTCACGAAAGTCAGAAAAGCAATAAAATGAATCGCTTACCTATGATAATATTCGGATGTTTGCACTCACGAGACTCCCAGTTACAAATAAATGTTCTTTTTTGTTCATAAATATGATTTTATAACAAAAAACGCCATTTGGGTTGCGCGCGTTATGTTCAGAAAACTACAGCCTCGTTCCGGTGCTGAAAGGCAGAAGAAATTCCCAGACGTATCAGATTCAAAAATATTACAAAAAAATATTTATAATCATGCAATCACAAGTGAAATATACCAAAACACAGCTTAGCTTGTGTTAAATCCACCTATCGTGTCAGATTTTGATAATATGCTTTGCAACGAAAGCAATCTAAGCTTTTGTGTGAGTGTATCAATCAATGCTAGAACAGTTAGCTTATATTAGCTTGGTTAGCTTGGTCACGAAAGTCAGAAAACAAATAAATTAATCGCTTACTGTCACGTTCTGACCATAGTTCTTGTGTGTTTTACTTGTTTTAGTGTTGGTCAGGACGTGAGCTGGGTGGGCATTCTATGTTATGTGTCTAGTTTGTCTGTTTCTATGTTTGGCCTAATATGGTTCTCAATCAGAGGCAGGTGTTTTGTGTTGTCTCTGATTGGGAATCATATTTAGGTGGCTTGTTTTGTGTTGGGGTTTGTGGGTGGTTGTTCCTGTTTTGTGTTCTGACACCAGATAGGACTGTCTCGGTTTTCACGTTTGTTATTTGTATTTTGTATAGTGTTCACGTTATCGTCTCTTTGTTTATTAAACATGTTGAACTAAGCCGCGCTGCATTTTGGTCCTCTCCTTCATCAACGGAAGAAAACCGTTACACTTACCTTTGATAATCTTCGGATGTTTGCACTCACAAGACTCCCAGTTACACAGCAAATGTGCTTTTTGTTCAATAAATATTACTTTTATAAGAAAAACGCTGTTTGGGTTGCGCTTTATGTTCAGAAAACTACAGCCTCGTTCCGTTCGACGAACATTCCAAAAAGTATCCGTAATGGTCGTAGAAACATGTCAAATTTTTTTTATAATCAATCCTCAGGTTTGTTTTTAAACAAACATAATCGATAATATTTCAACCGGACCGTAACCTATTCAATAAGAGAGAAAAAGAAAATGGAGAACTCCCCTCTCGCGCGCAGGAACTATTCAGAGGACACCTGACTACTTTTGAAAAATCTAGCTCATTTTTCCAAATAAAAGCCTGAAACTATGTCTAAAGCCCGGTCACACCCGGAGGAAGCCATTGGAAAAGGAATCTGGTTGATACCCTTTAAATGGAAGAAAGACAGGCCAGGAAACACAAGATAAAAAAAAAAATACAAAATCACTTTCCGGGTTAGATTTTCTCAGGTTTTTCGCCTGCAGAATCAGTTTTGTTATACTCACAGACAATATTTGACAGTTTTGGAGACTTTGGAGTGTTTTCTATCCTAATCTGTAATATATATGCATATTCTACGATCTGGTCCTGAGAAATAGTCTGTTTACCTTGGAACGTTATAAAAATAAAAAAAAAGAATCTGACCCCTGGCGTCAGAGGTTAATGGCGTCAGTCCGAGGCTCTGCATCTGTCCTCGTGCTACTAGACTTAGTGCTGCATTTGACACCATCGATCACCACATTCTTTTGGAGAGACTGGAAACCCAAATTGGTCTACACGGACAAGTTCTGGCCTGGTTTAGATCTTATCTATCGGAAAGATATCAGTTTGTCTCTGTGAATGGTTTGTCCTCTGACAAATCAACTGTACATTTTGGTGTTCCTCAAGGTTCCGTTTTAGGACCACTATTGTTTTCACTATATAAGAGAGAGAGAGAGAGAGAGAGAGAGTGTGTGTGTTTGAGTGAAAGAGAGAGAGAGAGAGTGTGTGTGTGTGAGACAGAAAGAGTGTGTGTGAGAGAGTGTGTGTGTGTGTGTGTGTGTGTGTGTGTGTGTGATTTCGCAGTTCGTCAGATTTCTGCCCTGCTAGAGCTGCCCCTGTAAACTAACTGCTGTTATTGTGAAGTGTAAACGTCAAGGAGCAACAACGGCTAGGCCGCGAAGTGGTGGGCCATAAAACATCACAGAACGGGAACGCCGAGTGCTGAAGCTCGTAGCGCGTAAAAAGATCTTGGTTGCAACACTCACTACCGAGTTCCAAACTGACTCTGGAAGCAACTTCAGCACAATAACTGTTTGTCGGGAGCTTCATGAAGCCGGTTTCCATGGCCGAGCAGCCACACCAGTGGTGTAGCCCGTTTAAGGCCCGCTACCAAAGACTGTGGGCTCTCCTTCTCCGTGAATGATGTGAGTAAGACGTTTAGGTGTTAACCCTCGCAAGGCTGCCGGCCCAGACAGCATCCCTAGCTGCRTCCTCAGAGCATGCGCAGACCAGCTGGCTGGAGTGTTTACGGACATATTCAGTCTCTCCCTAATCCAGTCTGCTGTCCCCACTTGCTTCAAGATGTCTACCATTGTTCCTGTACCCAAGAAAGCAAAGGTAACTGAACTAAATGAAGTGCTTGAGAGGCTAGTTAAGGATCATATCACCTCTACCTTACCTGACACACTAGACCCACACTAGACTCACTTCAATTTGCTTACCGCCCCAATAGATCCACAGATGATGCAATCGCCATTGCACTGCCCTATCCCATCTGGACAAGAGGAATACCTATATAAGAATGCTGTTCATTGACTACAGCTCAGCATTCAACACCATATTGCCCTCCAAGCTCATCTTTAAGCTCGGGGCCCTGGGTCTGATCCCCACCCTGTGCAACTTGGTCCTGGACTTCCTGACGGGCCGCCCCCAGGTGGTGAAGGTAAGGAACAACACCTCCACTTCGCTGATCCTCAACACAGGGGCCCCACAAGGGTGTGTGCTCAGCCCCCTCCTGTATCACCTGTTCACCCATGACTGCGTGGCCATGTACACCTCCAACTTAATCATCAAGTTTGCAGACGACACAACAGAAGCAGGCCTGATTACCAACAATGACGGCCTACAGGGAGGAAGTGAGGGCCCTGGGAGAGTGGTGCCTGGAAGATAGTCTCTCACTCAACATCAACAAAACAAAGGAGCTGATCGTGGACTTCAGGAAACAGCAGAGGGAGCACGCCACTATCCACATCGATGGGACTGCAGTGGAGAAGGTGGAAAGCTTCAAGTTCCTCTGCGTACACATCACGGACAAACTTAAATGGTCCACCCACACAGACAGTGTGGTGAAGAAGGCGCAACAGCGCCTCTTCAACATCAGGAGGCTCACAAAATTCTACAGATGCATAATTGAGAGCATCCTGACGGAAAGTATCACCGTCTGGTACAGCAAATGCACTGCCCGCAACTGCAGTGCTCTCCAGAGGGTGGTGCGGTCTGCCCAACACATTTTCGGCAGCAAACTACCTGCCCTCCAGGACACCTACAGCACCTGATGTCACAGGAAGACCAAAAAGATCATCAAGGACTTCAACCACTCGAGCCACTGCCTGTTCACTCTGCTATCATCCAGAAGGCTCGGTCAGTACAGGTGCACTGTTAGATGCTACTGCACTGTTGGAGCTAGGAACACAAGCATTTGGCTACAGCCGCAATAACATCTGCTAAATATGTGTATGTGACCAATAAAATTTGATTTGATTTGATTTGAACGCTCGCCGCAATTGAACTCTGGAGCAGTGAAAACGCTTTCTCTGGAGTAATGAATCACAATTTACCATCTGGCAGTCCGATGGACGAATATGGGTTTGGTAGATGCCAGGAGAACGCTACCTACCTGAATGCATAATGCCAACTGTAAAGTTTGGTGGAGGATGAATAATGGTCTGGGGCTGTTTTTTATGGTTTGGGTTTGGCTCCTTAGTTCCAGTGAAGGGAAATCTTAACGCAACATCATACAATGATATTCTAGATGATTCTGTGCTTCCAACTTTGTGGCAACAGTTTGGGGAAGGCCCTTTTCTGGTTCAGCATGACAATATGTGCAAAGCGAGGTCCATACAGAAATGGTTTGTCGAGATCGGTGTGGAAGAACTTGACTGGCCTGCACAGAGCTCTGACCTCAACCCCATAGAACACCTTTGGGATGAATTGGAATGCCGACTGCAAGCCAGGCCTAATCGCCCAACATCAGTGCCCGACCTCACTAATGCTCGTGTGGTTAAGTGGAAGCAAGTCCCCGCAGCAATATTCCAACATTTAGCAGAAAGCCTTCACAGAAGAATGGAGGCTGTTATAGCAGCAAAGGTGGGACCAACTCCATATTAATGCCCATGATTTTGGAATGAGATGTAGACAAGCAGGTGTCCACATACTTTTGGTATTGTAGTATATTTCCTGCACTGCTATATTGTCATGTCAGTGTTTTGAGGAAGTGTGGAGACGGGGTTCAGAGAGGGTTGAAAGAGGGTCAGAGTGAGAGATCCTTCCAAACTAATGAGTCAGTGAGTAAGAGTCTGACCAAGGTTGACGTGGGTTGTCTTTTAGATAAGGCAGATGTGGAGCAGGGAACACGTTCACATGTTCACATCTTATGACATTGATAGATACAATATCTCTCTCTCTCTCTTTCTGTCTTTCTCTATCGCACACAACCACGAACGCACCCCCCCAAACGTGCGCACACATACACACACACACACCACACACACACAGTGGGCCTGAGGAAGTGGAGCAGGGTTGAGGTGTCTGTCCTGCCTCTCTCTCTCTCTGCTCTCCTCTCTTCTCTCTCTCTCTCTCTCTCTCTCTCTCTCTCTCTCTCTCTCTCTCTCTCTTCTCTTCTTCTCTCTCTCTCTCTGCTCTCTCTTCTCTCTCTTCTCTCTCTCTCTCTCTCTCTCTCGCCTCTGCTGTGTGGCTACATACCATGCTGGCCAGGCAAAAGATTTGTTTATTAAAGGGGAAATTTCCCCCTGCATAATTTAGTGGGAATGGCTGGACATTTATGCTACAGTCGTACTTTAATGTGCTTTAAATGCACGCTAAGTCGGAGGCTTGGGAATCTGTGTGCTTTTGTAATGTACAGTGACATATCTGCTCTACAGGGAATAAACAGATCCTTCTTTAACCTTCTCCCCATCTCTCTCTCTCTCGCTCTCTCTCTCTCTCTCTCTCTCTGTCGCTCTCTCTCTCTATTTATCTCCTCTGTCGCTCTCTCTCTCTCTCTTTTTCTCTCCTCTCTCTGTCTGTTTCTCTCTCACTCTATCTCCCCATCTCTCTCCTTCTCTCTCTCTCCTCTCCACCTCCTCATTGCATAATACTACTCATCTGCTATTTAATCCTTTCATATTATAGCATGTTCTTTTGCCAGTGGTTTGAGGACCTGTTCTGTTCTGCTGAGCTGTGAGCTGAGCTGGAGAGTGTAGCAGTGATAAGATAAGTGTGGTTGTACGTATAATAACAACAGCCCTGTGCTGTTGCTGCCGGGGCCGTAGGTAGCTGGCTATAGATCTGTCTACATTRCAAATGGCACCCTATTCCCTTTATTGTGCTATACTTTTCAATAGGATAAGGGAGAAGAGGTAAACAGTCCAAAAAACATCCCGAATTAACTTCTTATGGCTGGGGGCAGTATTGAGTAGCTTGGATGAATAAGGTGTCCAATTACTGGTTGGATTTTTTCTCAGGTTTTTTGCCTGCCATATGAGCTCTGTTATACTCACAGACATCATTCAAACAGTTTTGGAAACTTCAGTGTTTTCTATCCAAATCTACTAATAATATGCATATCCTAGCATCTGGGCCTGAGTAGCAGGCAGTTTACTCTGGGCATGCTTTTCATCCGGACGTGAAAATACTGCCCCCTATCGCAAACAGGTTAATCAGATAATATGAATTACATATGAAATWATTTTTTAGAATAGCATGTCATATCACTTAATCCGGCATAGCCAAAGACACGACAAAGGACATCAACCACTTGAGCCAATGCCTGTTCACTCTGCTATCATCCAGAAGGCGTGGTCAGTACAGGTGCATCAAAGCTGGGACCGAGAGACTGAAAAACAGCTTCCGTCTCAAGGCCATCAGAATGTTAAATTGCCATCACTGGCCGGCTACCAACCGCTTACACAACCCTGCACTTTAGAGGCTGCTGCCCTATATACATAGACTATATACATAACATTGGGGTCCCACAAGAGTCAATATAAGGCCCCCTTCTGTTTACCATCTATATAAATTATTTCCCACTTGCTTGCCCACAAGTTAACATGCAGATGTAAGCTCTGTATGTACACTCAAAACATAGTGAACTAGTTGTTAACAAGTTAACTGAAGCTATGGTACATGTTTCTAAATGGATGATTAATTCTTGCCTGCATTTAAATATTGACAAGACTGTTTGTATGTACTTCTCTAAGAAATCCATTGATTCTTCCCAACCAGCTGTTCTTGTTGTGTCTAACTTCAGGTATCTCGGCTTAATTTTGGACTCCAACTTGACATTTAAGAAACATGTGAAGAAGGTGGTTAACACGGTCAAGTTTGGATTATCCAACTTTAGGTTCATAAGACCTTTCCTTCCTTTGGAGGCTGACAAACGATATAGGCATGCTMTGATCTTCTCATATCTGAGGTATTGCCTCACATGCTGGTCACAAGCAGGAGCTACTATTCTGAAACCAATTGAATCACTCTACAAACAAACACTTAAGATTTTTGATAACAAACCAAACAGTTACTTCCATTGTCATATCATGTACAAACATAATTTATTTTGTGTGGATAGCTTTAAGCAGTATGTAGATGCAAGGCTTGTCTTTAAGATCCTGCATGGTCTTGTCCCTCCACCTCTATGCCGGCATATCATGCTCAAGGAAAGCACCTCCAGGATAACAAGGGCAGTAACTAGAGGGGATTGTTGTCCCTTTTCAACACAGTAAAATCCGTCAATCAGTGCAATGCCCATGGACTTGAGAAACTGCACTGATTATTGTGTTTTTAAATTGAAGTTGAGAACATGACTCAAATCTATCCAAACCTGTACACATGAGTTATCTGTGGTTCCTCATATATAAGTCGACAGTTGATGATAGTGTTGTTGTTAGAATGATGTATTTGTATTTTGTATTGTTTTAGTGAGTATGTGTATAGTAGCTGTGTAAAGTAATGTGCATTGTCCCATATAAATGAATAAATAAAAATGTAGGCTAATGCAATGAGTGTTTTTCTAGGTGTCGAAGGTTTGTCCCAGATACCAGATGATGTAAACTAGGCATTGCTACCGAACAGGATATTAGGGTCAGGGACCGTATGTTGTTGTAACATTAGTGCTCTCATGTTTTTGAGTCTAATCCATCCGCTTGTTGATAAGGTCATAAAGTGACATAAGGAAGGAAAGGAGACCAGGACAGAGGAAAGGATTAGACCGTAAACCTTTGTTGGACTATGGGCTGCAACCTAAATCATAGAGACTATGCTTAATCTTTCACACAAGGCCTCAAAAATCTGCATCCTACCCCTTTGCTTTCACTCCAGCTAACCACCCTCCATCCTAACTGCTCTCCCCTCCCCTCTCCAACCCAACCCCACCTAACCACCCTCCATCCTAACTGCTCTCCCCTCCCCTCCCCAACCCAACCCCACCTAACCACCCTCCATCCGTTAGGTGGGGTGGGTTGGGGAGGGGAGGGGAGAGCAGTTAGGATGGAGGGTGGTTAGGTGGGGTTGGGTTGGAGAGGGGGAGGGAAGAGCAGTTTA
>NC_036843.1:22446378-22465505 GCF_002910315.2 Salvelinus sp. IW2-2015
AATATATAGATGAGAAGAGAGAGAGAGACTGAGAGAGGAGAGAAGAGAGCCGAGACGTGAGAGCGGAGAGCCTGAGAGCGAGAATAGAGAGAGCAGAGACAGAAGCAGACAAGGACAGACAGACAGAAGAGAGAGAGAAGAGAGAGAGAGAGAGAGAGAGAGAGGAGAGACGAGACGAGCAGAGAGAAAGAGAAGAGAGAGAGAGCACGAGAGAGAGAGAGAGAGAAGAGAGAGAGAGAGAGAGAGAGAGAGAGAGCAGAGAGAGAGAGGAGGACAAGGGGTGAGGCGGTTGGCCTTTTCTGCTTCCTGCCCTCCTCCACGACTCCAACTGAAAAGGTCCGTCGGAATTCTGTGTGACACGCCGGGAATAAAATGCCCGCTACAAGCCGTTCCTGTATAATGACATGCTAATGTCATTGTAAGGAAATAAAAGTGAGAAATCGGAAATGCGCCAATTCTCCACCATAAATAGGGTGCAGAATAGGGGGGAGATATTCCCCTCTTTTTATTGAGTGATAAAAACCTCAATAAATCCCAATAAAGGGTGAGTGAGATGTGTGAGGAGGATGGCAGGCTGGCGGTGGGGGTGTAAGGTGCTGGAAGAATGTGCCGGTTAGGTGGGGTTGGGTTGGGAGAGGGGGGGAGGGAGAGGCAGTTAGGATGAGGGTGGTTAGAGTGGGGTTGGGTGGAGAGGGCAGGGAAGCAGCAGTTAGGATTGAGGGTGGTTAGGTGGTGGGTTGGGGGCGGAGGGAGGGAGGGAGGACAGTGTGGAGAGCAGTTAGGAGGTAGGGTGTTAGGTGGGGTTGTGTGGGTAAGGGGGAAGGGAGACAGCAGTTTAGGATAGGAGGGTGGTTAGTGGGTCGGGTTGCGGAACCGAGGGGATGAGGCGAGAAGCAGTTAGGGTCATGAGAGGGTCGGTAGGTGGGGTTGGGTTGTGATGAGGAGCAAGCCTGTGAGCAGCGTGTATGAGCTTGATCAGAGCGTGAGTTAGTGGCGGTTGGTTGGAGAGGGGAGGGAGAGCAGTTAGGATGATGGGATGGGTTAGGTGGGGTTGAGTGTTTCGGTGGGGGGAGGGGAGGGGAGAGCAGTTAGGATGGAGGGTGGTAGGTGGGGTGGGTTGGGATGAGGGGAGGGGAGAGCAGTTAGGATGGAGGGGTGGTTAGGTGCGGGGTTGGTTGGGTGCGAGAGCGGGAAAGGAGACTAGAGGTGAGAGGCCACGTTAGGATAGGGCAGCTGGTAAGTAGCAGTGCCACGCTGCACCGCAGTCGCAGGGGAGTGACGCGCGCGAGGGAGGGGATTGGAGGTCGAGAGCAGGAGATGGCGAGGGCAGATCAAGGGGAGGGGGAGGGGATGTGTAAGGGCAGGTCTAGCATCATCGAGACGAACGCTGTCGGTAGCGTGACACAACTAGAGGTTGAACGGATCTGCGACCTCTGATTAGTGCCGCATATGACTAAGTTAGGCATCAGCGCATCCAGTAGGAGAGTATGGTGGGACGCAAGTCTACTGCAGAGACGGCAAGCAGAATCCCTTAATTATAGGATATCAGAGTGTGTATACGGGGGGCATTGGGTGGGTAGAGGGGAGGGCGAGAGCAAGTCAGCGGGACTTGACCGCTAAGACCTAAGTAATTGAACGTGCCCCAGGTTCCACAACACGCGAGTGGGTTTAGGGTCGGGGTCGTGGGTGTTCTCGGAGAGCGACGGAACGAGGGGACGCGGCGAGAGCCAGTCTCAGGAGACTTTAATACTTGTACCTTTGCTTTTCCGTCCATCTAGCTGGAGAGTCCGCGTGTTTAGGATGAGTTTTGCGCGTCTTTTGGAGAGGGAACACATCCCAATTACGACACGCAAAAACATACCATGAAACGACAGGACACAACTGAAGCGCGGACATCCACGATTAGCTGATACCCAGGATATTTAGCCGGCGCGCAGGGCATGGCCGGAGATCAGGGCCAGCGCAGACGCTGCGGGGGAAAGAAAAGGACACCAACCAGTGAGCCAACATGTATAGGAATGTGAGGGTGAAAATATATATATATATATATATATATATATATATATCTGTGTTTGTGTCTATGACGTTTCTGGCGTTCGGGAAAACGTTCCGGCGCCCTTCCTCCCGTACAACACGACGGGCAGCAATAAAGGAGCAGGATATTGGGATCATGGCGTCTGATTAGGGGTTGTTTGGAGAGAGATCGCAGTCACTCATAGCCTAGTTTACCATTATGCCCCCTCATCTATAACCACTATTCACTTTGTCTGTTTCTGTGGTTCAAATGGTGGAGAAGTCGACAATGCATGTGATTGAGGTTATTCAATAATTAGAAACAGTGCTTGTTCAATGGCAGCCAGGAGGAGTTATTGAGTTGGGATTGCTGTGGCTGTGGATTACAGTACAGCTGGGTAGTCAATGTGATTCAGATCCCGCGGCAGGACTCTATTTGTCAGATGATGTGAAAGTCACACCTGAAGCTGGAACTGATGGTGGGGAAGGTGTGCTGTAAATAGCCAAGGATTCACTGTGTTTGTTTAGAGACACAAGCAAGCACGCACGCCGGGCGGACTGGGACAAAAATCGGAGGCCTCTCTGTTTTCTTCTTTTCTCCATTGCACTTGACTGCAGCAGAAGCAGCTGTCTGTGCTGCTATGCCAGCGTTTCCCAAACTCAGTCCTGGGGACTCCGAGGGGACACGTTTTGTTTTTTGCTCTAGCACAACACAGCTGATTCAAATAATGAACTCATCATCAAGCTTTGATTATTTTAATCAGCTGTGTAGTGCTAGGGCAAAAACCAAAACATGTACCCCTTGGGGTCCCCAGGACCGAGTTTGGGAAACGCTGTGCTAAGCCTAGCATCACTGGGATTAGGGGACCTGTGCTGGGCCCAGCAATCTCCTAGGGTAACGCTTTGTTTTAAGGGTCCATAATAAACCATTTATATAGCATTTATAAGGAATTTCAAACTGTTTGCTCTCCATTTATTAATCATTACTCCCACATTTGTAAATGTTACTAAGCTAGTTATTCACACATGTATACAGTACCAGTCAAAAGTTTGGACACACCTACTCATAAAGGGTTTTCATTTATTTTTAYTACGTTCTATACATTGTAGAATAATAATGAAGACATCAACACTATGAAATAACACATATGGAATCATGCACAGTAGTAACCTAAATATATTTTATATTTGAGATTCTTCAAAGTAGCCACACTTGGCACTCGTTCATTCTCTCATATATAGTTCATTAAACATTCTGTGTTGTGTGCTTGTTTGTACAGGTACTGCAATAATGTCTACCAATGGCATTCCCATGTTTTTGTGAGAAATTACACTGGTCACTCAGAAATGTATAAAGTATTTATAAAGTATAAATAGCACTCACTTTAGATTAGGGACTGCAATAAAACAGTCAAGAAATTGCAAAAAAGACAGTCCCCAAAACAATCATAATGAATAATGTTTTGAGGTGTCTGTCCTATATCTAGGAGATAAGAAAGTTCAGGAAATAGGACACATATTTACCCCCTTATTTTTGTTGGCACAAAACGACCTCCGTACCCCTATTCATTTATATGGGTTACCTTCAGATGAGTCCCGTGACATTTGTGGGGGTCGTAGAGCTATGGACGCTACAGACTGATTTTGGGAATGTGTSATGGTCTGACAAACATCGCTGTAGGTCTGCCACCTTCCATCACAGACGTGGAAGGCCACATCGGTGGACGCCATGGATTGAGACGCAGCACACGAAAAAAACATCTTTACTTTAAACTGACAGATTTTGATGGGGATATTTTTATTACGTTACTTAGTTTAACGCACGGGAGCGTCAGTAGACTCGTAATTCATGTTTTGGCTGCATAATACAGCCAATGGCTACGTTAAGGAACTGGCAGTATCTCTGTCTCTCTCCCTCTCTTTGTTTTATTCTATTGAATTCAATATAAAACTTCTGTGTTAGTCATAGAATGATGCCGGGACTAGTTCATGTCGATGCGGATAGATTTCTAGCATTGTGCTTTGTTTGACAGTATGCATATCTTTCTGCCAAGAAGTAATGGGCCTTTCAGCGAAGGAAACAGGTGGGAAAGAGGTGGGACTTTCCAGCCTCCAGTGGCAGTGGCTATGTAATGTAATCTGACACCAGAGTCACATTACTACAGCTCATAAACTAGCAGTGTTGGCCTCAAGAACCTTTTTCGGGCAGCACCTGTCCTTTTTTAAAGCTTATCCATAATCTTGGTTCACTGATGACAGAGAGTCAGAGCAGGTCTCTTTACTAATGCTCGTTTGACTTTGAATGTGCATTTCTGCATGAWCTCAGCTCAGCCTATCAGAAAACCAGGCCAGCCCATCTTGCCCACTGATCTGGCAAATGCTGAAATATATTATTATGACAGAGAAATTGCGCAAAAATAATTTTAACAAATCTTAACAGGACCAGACCAACCAACAAAAGGATTGTCCGGCCCACCTGGCATTTGCCAGAATTGCCAAATGGCCAATCCGCCCATGCACACACCTTATTAGAGTGTAAATAAGACAGCATTGTTTCAGTCCGACTTCAACAGACACATCTTGGATATTCAGGTTTCAGGTATCTGATGTGGTTGTCGTCCCTACCTTAGTTGAATGCACTGAYTGTAAATCACTATGTATAAGAGAGTCCACTGAATGACCAAAATGTTCAACGTAAATGTATCACAAGTCTCAACACAACACAGAAACCTGATGTCTGCTGGGTAGGCCTCTGGACTGACTGGTTTAGGACCAGTTAAAGCAGTGTTTGACCATTGATGATTCTTTGTCTGAATATGTAATATATCAAATCTAGGGCTGTGCTTTATATTACTGAATATAATCCCTAATCCGAAATGTGTCCAATCCTGTAACCTGGGTGACCTGTTTTAACTAAAGACGTTGATGAGATCAGGCTGTCAGCGAGTAGGCACATGACATAACTACTGTACTGTTATTTTATACAAAATAAATTCAAATATCTCTATCGGAACAGAGCTAATTGCCCTTTTAATTATAATCCTATGGTCACTAAGGAACTCACAATATCACACATTTATAGTATGGATCTAAAATCTGACTGGTTATTCTGATGCCTGGCCCTTCCTCAGCTCAACAAACGTTTTTGATGCCTGGCCCTTCCACACATTTCCAGCAAGCGTGTCCAGACAAGCAGGCGTACTATGGGTCTCTATGCGCCGGCATCCCCCCATCCCCCCTCCTTCACCCTCTCTCTCTGCCAGGGAAGCAGAGGATCTTGGGATACATACTGCAGCCTCCTGCCCGCCCTCCTCCTTCTCCTCGGCGCTCCTGAGCACAAGTGCATGATGTGTAGGATATCAATGTAACTTAACTGATGAAAGTAATACCTCCGTCTCCTGGCATTTACTTGTTTATCCTTAGCCGGAGAAAAGGAAGAAAAAKAGGAAGAAAAAACAGGAAGAGGAAGAAAAAACAGGAAGAGGAAGAAAATAAACATTCAAGCTCCATTGCACATTCTGCGCGAGAGAGATAGACAGAGAGACACGAAAAAACAAAAGGCAGCCACTGAAATTTGCATGGTGCTCAATTATACATTAGCGAACATCACTTGGCAATCTGTTCATATCAATTTAATTGGATTTTAATACTGCCTCTGATCTTGTTTTCTAATTAACAGCAGCGGCTGGCAATAAAGCAGAACCATGCACCCAGCAACACCTTTGATCCAGGCCATATGGAGTTCCTTAGAGCTCATTGGGGAAAAAATCAGTCACCAAAATATGGGCCTATGACAAGCCCAGCGCAAGAGGGGAGGGGAGTAGTGGGTAGTTGGGCATGGGGGGTGGCACAGGAGTGTGTGTGTGGTGTGGGTGAGATTGGGAGTTGTGTGTGTGTGTGTATGTGGGTGCATGTGTGTGTGTGTGTGCGCGCCTGTGTGTGTGTGCCAGGGGCGGAGGGACAAGCGCGACCCCCAGATGGCCGGATATTGCTCCTGCTAGCGCCTTCATTGATTCATTTCTCTTCTGATTGGTTGTCATTACTGATAAATAAAACATGATCTTGGAATCAAATGCAAATCAGCTTCTGAGCTTTAGGGAAATGTTAATTGCTTTTTCAAATCTGTTATTTCTACCCTTGTTGCCCTCAACTTTGGATTTGAGGAGGGACCTAGTAGTACCAAGGAAGGAATGAAGGAAGGAAGGATGGAGAGAGAGTGTTTAAAAAAAAATCTTCCCTCTCTCAGGCTTCAAGAGCAGAGATGTGAGTTGTTTGTCTCACTGGCTGAGCAGGTAGTGAGGATGGGGAACGTTGCTCATACCCATGACAATGTTACTCTTTACACCGTCTTATTGGAATGCGGCAAATACAGTTCTCACACCCCTTGACTTTTTCCACATTTTGTTGTGTCACAGCCTGAATGTATAATTGATTCAATTGAGATGTTTTGTCACTACACGCAATACACGCAATACCCCATAATGTCAAAGTGGATTCATGGTTTTGGGAATGTTTCCGAAATAATAAAAATGTAAAGCTGAAATGTCTTTAGTCAATAAGTATTCAACCCCTTTAGGTAAGCCTAAATAAGTTCAGGAGTAAAACAACTTGCTTAACAAGTCACATAACATGAACTCACTCTGTGTGCAATAATAGTATTTAACATGATTTTTGAATGACTACCTCATCTCTGTACCCCACACATGCAATTATCTGTAAGGTCCCTCAGTCAAGCAGTGAATTTCAAACACAGATTCAACCACAAAGACCAGGGAGGTTTTCCAATGCCACGCAAAAAAGGGCACCTATTGGTAGATGGGTGTATAAAAAAGCAGATATTGAAAATCCCTTTGACTATGGTGAAGTTATTAATGACACTTTGGATGGGGTATCAATACACCCAGCCAATACAAAAATACAGGCGTCCTTCCTAACTCAGTTGCCGGAGAGGAAGGAAACTTCTCAGGGATTTCACCATGAGGCCAATGGTGACTTTAAAACAGTTAGAGAGTTTAATGGCTGTGATAGGTGAAAACTGAGGATGAATCAACAACATTGTAGTTACTCCACAATACTAACCTAAATGACAGAGTGAAAAGAAGAAAGCCTGTACAGAATAAAAATATTCCAAAACATGCATCCTGTTTGCAACAAGGCACTAAAGTAATACCGCAAGATTGTGGCAAAGCAATTCACTTTTTGTCATGAATACAAATTGTTATGTTTGGGGCAAATACAATACAACACATTACTGAATACAACTCTCCATATTTTCAAGCATAGTGGTAGCTGTATCATGTTATGGGTATGGTTGTCATCGTGAAGGACTGGGGAGTTTTTCAGGAAATAAAATAAACGGATTGGAACTAAGCACAGGCAAAATCCTAGAGGAAAACCTGGTTCAGTCTGCTTTCCACCAGACACTGAGAGATTAATTCACCTTTCAGCAGGACAATAACCTAAAACACAAGGCCAAATCTACACTGGAGTTGCTTACCAAGAATACTGTGAATGTTCCCTGGGTGGCTTAAATCTACTTGAAAATCTATTGCAAGACCTGAAAATGGTTGTCTAGCAATGATCAACGACGAATTTGATAGCGCTTGAAGAACAATTTTCTAAATAATAATGGGAAAATGTTGCACAATCCAGTGTGGACAGCTCTTAGAGAATTACCCAGAAACACTCACAGCTGTAGGTGCTTCTACAAAGTATTGACTCAGGGGAGTGAAGACTTATGTAAATGAGATACAGTATTTCTGTATTTCATTTTCAATAAATTTGCCAACATTTAAAAAAATATGTTTTCACTTTGTCATTATGGGGTATTGTCTGTAGATGGGTGAGAAAAAACAATAAATGTAATCCACTTTGAATTTATGCCGTAACACAACAAAATGTGGAATAAGTCAAGGGGTATGAATGCTTTCTGAAGGCACTGTACTAGCCAAACACCATGTCAGCTTTTGGACAAAACATGTCCAATCACCACGCTATATTTAAACACTGGTTTCTTTGACAACTTACAGACCACCTAAAGAGGTTGAGCAATACGTCATTTTTATTTAATTGAATTAGTAAAATATCAGTTTTACATTTTGATTCCATTACATCATATACCGGAAATATACACATTTGGAAAAGGACAATTTGGAAAGTTAAACATCAGAAATGTTCCTGATAGAAATGTCAGTTTCTGATTAATTTAGAGTGTTTGATAACTACTTCTGCATTCTAGATAACTTTAGTAAGCCATCCCTGATCTGTTAGCTAGCTAGGTAGCGTCAAGGTCTGCTCTCTCTCTGGCTTTGTCTAAAGTTGACAGAGCTGCCGGCATCACGGTCTCTATGTTACTCACATTAATCCCTTCCACCTCACCTCTTTCTCTTCCCTTCCCTCCCTTCATCATATTTCATTCACCTCGCTCCCTTTCTCTTTCTCTCTGAGTGTTTTTTCAAAATGCTCTGAGTACGTAAATTGGAGCACGGGAGGGTCGGTTTGACTCCGTTTTGCAATACTTTGTTTGAGCTGAAGTGAGAGAAAATACACTCCGACTTTGAAATTAAATGTTGCCTATTCACATCTCATTTGTTGACTGACTACAATATTTTATCGTGATRCGTAAATAAATACATGCTGTGTTAATTTTGGCATGTTTACCTGCCTACTTATTGTAGATAGAAAGCCCATAACAAGACAAAAGGGTTAACTGGCTAGCTACTAGAACTCTTTACTAGCCAGATAGCCAGAAAGAATTCTTAGCTACCTAGCCACAAATAATTGTTAGCTACCCATGAAAAATGTACATCTACCTTGCATAACATTAGTTTTAGGTCATTTTTGACTGTTTAATTAGTTAATTAATTAATTTGTTTATTAATTAATTAGTATTACTATTCACATATCTAGCTGATTATCATGAAGTAAATCGTTTGCTTTGTGCATATCGTGTTTCATCTATTGTTGCCTGTGTCCTGGCTGGAAGAAGGTTCAGTGAATAGGGAGATGCAGCGTGAGGTAATACAGTAGCGGGAGTGCAAGTGCTTCTCACACAAGAACGTACTCAAGAGAATATGGTCGGAGAGTGCATTCAGAGCATGAGAGTGTGGAGGTAGAATGCATATCGAGAAACACTCTCTGTCTCTCCCCAAATATTTTGACAATTCTCACCTCCATGTCTGTTTCTGAGCTAATTGAAGCTGTTTCACGGCGACACCACCTAATGATGTTCAGTGACTCAGAGCCAATATTCTCCCATGCAGMCCAGCCTCAAAGATGCCTCAGAGCTGCCTGGTGGCTGATGGTAGGAGACAGTGGCTCAGCCCCACCTCAACACTTACAACACTAATTGTTATTAATGCTGCTGATCACAACCCACCAAGGCCAACGTGTGTGGGGGCCAACGTGTGTGAGTGTGAGAGAGTATGTGTGTGTGAGAGAGATGCATAGAGAGTGTGTGAGTGTGAGTGTGTGAGCCAGAGAGAGATGAGCAAGCCAACGCTGGAGTCTCCTTGATGTGTTTTTCCTTTATCCTCTCCCTCTTCCTTATTTCACCTTTTCTGTGAAGCGGACAATTGAGGGGGATAATCACAGAAGAAGGATACAAGGGAAGAAAGAGGGAGTAGAGAGGAGGAGGAGAGAAAGATGTTGTGCATCAGGCACTCCACAGAGGTATTAGCCAGCCAGGCTGATTCACCGTCCCCAGGAAGCCAAGGTCTTAATTTGGAAATCTAGGACTGTTATGTGGAGAATTCTAATTTGTAATTAGGAAGATTAACCAAATCTTGGGAATAAAAAAGATTATTGACTTATATAATAAAATCAACAATGTGGGCCCTGGTTAAATAATCATTGGCTGGGCTGGATAGAGAGGCAGTGTGCCAGTATGGGAAAGGAGGGTTAGCTGGATCCAATACCGGGGTACTTAGAGAAACCCCCCAAAACAACAGAAACACTTAGAGAAACACGTGACTGATCACACAGTCCTCATGAATCTCAATGTTCAACACTTCACTTATGGATCTACTGAAGCCTTGTTCTTATTGGCCACATTGGTGCCTAAGTGGCGATTAGGCCTACTTATAATGATGATCTGACAAATTTGACTTTTAGCAATTACTAGTTAATAATTTTATGAATCCATGTGTATTGTAGAGGCTAATTCTACAAAGCAGTTGATGATATTCCTGCCAATGCTTGATACACTTTTCTATTTAGTTAGGACTTCCACAAGTACAGTAGCAGGCAGACACACAGACAGATATTAGGTTGAGAGGGCATGGGTAAGATTTAGTTTGCATTGCTTTGCTTTTCTTCTCCCTGTGCATGTTGGTTTTTTAGTGTCACTCAATTTCCCTGTGCAAAGTTTAGGGGTTTCATTCTACAATATTATCCCAGTTTAGAGAGTCTCTCTTATGCAAAGTCAATGAAGTGGGGAACGGTGTTCAGGAAAGAGGGTTCAGAGGGAGAGAAAATAGAGGAGAGGGTGAAGTGTTTGCGATGGGGAGCGATTTCTAACACAAACAAGCCCTTTAAGTACCCACTCTGCTCTGTCCTGAAGACTTCATTATGGACACAATGCATAAATCTACATCGAAATCTGGAATTCTCTCCTCAAAATGTCATACTTTCAGGTATTTCTACATCCCCAAGTAGCAGAAAATGGTGCATATTACATGATAAATGGGAGCCTTTTTATTGCGGAACGATTTTAAACCCATATYGGTGTTTGTGCACACAACTCTGAGGATAAACTGTATGACTTACAATATGGGCTATCTTTCGTTGAAGGGTAATTTGGATAACAATTAACTGGACAGTCACTGTCTTAAGGTAATCAAATCAATCAAATATGAACCAATTCACTAGAGGGAAAGAAAAAACAGCCATGCAAATCTGTGAAGGTTAGAGTAGTAGTTGTGTTTAAAACTATTTCATCATCATCTTGACACAGTATAATATCTCCGGCTAAGTATTCTGTCCATTTCTCATGACAATGAACAATATGGCCATTATGCCCTGTAAACCTTGATGATGGGCATTTTATCAAGTCAAATCATAGTTTTCTCAATAGACTATAGAACACAGACATCCATATGAAGTACCAGAGAAAATAATAGTACATAATTCTTTGTCTGCATCCCAAAAGGCACCCTATTCACTACATAGTGCACTACTTTAGAACAAGGCCCAKATGGCTCTGCTCAAAAGTAGTGCACTATAGAGGGAATAGGGTGCCATTTGAGATGAACACTTTGCCTTTGGAGATACAGAGTGGTCTTGGACGTCTTCTATTGTTCAGATATGCTAAAAAGAACAGGAAAGGCCTTACAATGTTTATGGTTGTCATTCTGAGGTTATTTGTTTCACATAACCTTCCAGCTTATTATTTAACAAAAAGTATTACAAAAAAATAAATACTTTTTTCAAGCACACTGTTCCACCTCTTAAAAATGTATATATTTACATGTTTTTGCCCCAAAAAAGTAAAGGGACGAAGTCCTGTCCTGCAGTCAAATGGCCAAATCGCCTCATGAGTGGAAAATTATTAATATTTTTCATAATTTCCTAATTAATAAACTTTTTTATTTTTTTATCAGGTGTTTATGTCAAACGGTTTTGTTATATTTCAGTCTTCTGTGATGTATATAAAGTGTAATATTGGGATGCAAACTCAAAATGTAATAGATTTCACCTCTATATCTGACATGGTACAGGTGTCTTGTTTTTTTAAGCCCATAACCATGTGTGTGAGGTGTTACTTTTGTTTCAAAGTAGATTTGTTTAAAACTACTCTGTGTGACCCTGATTTAGCCCACTGCAGTAAAAGGTTAAACCTTATGAAAAGACAAAATGTAGTCCATCTCAGTAACGTATCATCTCCATCCCAACTGTAAGTTAAAACTTCTTCAGGATTGGTGGGTCCACTGTGGGACGGTTGAGCTAATGTAGGCTAATGCGATTAGCATGAGGTTGTAAGTAACAACAACATTTCCCAGGACATAGACATATATCTGATATTGGCAGAAAGCTTACATTCTTGTTAATCTAACTGCGGTGTCCAATTTACAGTAGCTATTACAGTGAAAGAATAACATGCTATTGTTTGAGGAGAGTGCACAGTTTTGAACATGAAACGTTATTAATAAACAAATTAGGCACATYTGGGCAGTCTTGATACAAMATTTTGAACATAAATGCAATGGTTCATTGGATCAGTCTAAMACTTTGCAAATACACTGCTGCTATCTAGTGGCCAATATCTAAATTGCAACCTGGGCTGGAATAATACATTATGGCCTTTCTCTTGCATTTCAAASATGATGGTACAAAAAAATACAAAAAACGGTTGGCTTCTTCTTYGTATTATCTTTTACCAGATCTAWTGTGTTATATTMTCCTACATTCCTTTCACATTTCCACAAACTTGAAAGTGTTTCCTTTCAAATGCTACCAAGAAAATGCATATCCTTGCTTCAGGGCCTGAGCTACAGGCAGTTCGATTTGGGTATGTCGTTTTAGGCRAACTTTTTTAAATGGGGCCGATCCTTAAGAGGAGACCAACACCCTCCGCTCCTCGGGTTAAAGAAAGAAAATAATACATTTTACAATATGTTTGATTGCGTAGCTGCATTTAGCTGTGGTCGTGATACATCATGTCAGTGGAACTGATATCAAACAAAAAATAAATTGAATCTAAAGAAGTTTGAAAAAGAGAAATAAAAGAGAAAATAAGAGATTATCCAGAGGATAAGGTAACAAAGAATTTGTGAGCTTTGTGTGTGTGTGTGTGTGTGTGTGTTTGTGTGTGTTTGTGTGCGTGCGTGGGTTTGCAAGTGTGTGTGTATATAGATGCGGTTTCATTGGATTAAGGTCTATTGTATGCTGATATAACTAGCCTGAGGGCTTTTCATTTTGAGACGATTTAAGGTATTTTCTGTACAAATGAAATTATTCCCTTCCATTGGAATGTGTGATTTTCAAATGAGCTACTTTCTCTCTATTGTGTGGATGATAAGTAGTAACTAAAAGGTGTTTTCAAAGTGTAGATGGAACCTATTCTGTTAAAAACAATTTCCTATTTTGTGTGTATAGTTACAGCTAGTAGTGGGGAAAGTGGCATGCATGTATTCTCCGTGGGATCTCTCATATTGTTGTAAATACATTTGAAATAGCCAAGAAAGCATTAAGGGATGCCGTCCAAATGACAYCCTATTCCCTATGTAGTGCACTACTTTTGACCAGGACCCATAAGGCTTTGGTCAAAAGTAGTGCACCATGAAAGGAATAGGGTGCCATTTGGAACATACGGTATATAGATCTGGTGGGCAGTAGTGGTTTAGCACAGCGRGATTTTTGAAATAGASGMCTGGCTGCTTTCATGTAGTGGTTTAGCACAGCAGGGTTTTTGAAATAGAAGCCTGGCTGCTTTCATGGTAAAGACATACAGCTCTATTGTTATGTTCACATAAATGTGTTGTGGTAATGACGTGGCTTTCAAGGGCCAGCACCTTTCTGACTAAAAAGCACCTGTGTGTACGTTTCTGTGTTTGTGTGTGTGTATATGCATGCTAGTTACAGTCTCTAACAAGGTCCAAGAGCTTTACCTGATGAAATCGTCCTGGCCCTACCTGGGGATGATGGAAGAATTGGCCTGAATGGAGGTTGACGTGGAGAGGGTTGGGGATGATGGTGGTGGCCAGGGGTGATGGGGTTTGAGGTGGAGATGGAGAGGGGTTGGAGAGGATGGTGGTGGCCAGGGTGAATGGGGTTGGTTGATGGAGAGGGTTGGAGAGGATCGGTGGATAGCGGCAGGGGTGTCGGGGTTTTGAAGGTTATGATGGAGAGGCGGCTTTGGAGTAGGATGGTGGTGGCCAGGGGTGATGGGGTTTATGCAGGTGACGTGGAGAGGGTTGGAGAGAGATGGTGGTGGCCAGGGGTGATCGGGGTTTGAGGTTGATGGACGAGGGTGTGGATGATGGTGTTGCGAGGGGTGATGGGTTTGGAGGTTGATGGAGAGGTTTGGGGATGATGAGCTTGGTGCCAGCGGGTGATGGGGTTTGAGGTTGACTTGGAAGAGGGGTTGGAGAGGATGAGTGGTGGCCAGGGTGATGGGGTTTGAGGTGATGGAGAGGGGTTGGTGAGGATGGTGGTGGCCAGGGGTGAAGTGGGGTTTGAAGGTTGATGGAGAGGGGTTGGGGATGATGGTGGTGGCCGAGGGGTGATGGGGTTTGAGAGGTTGGACTGGAGAGGGGTGGGAGAGGTGGTGGGTGGCCAGGGGTGATGGGGTTTGAGGTTGACGTGGAGAGGGTTGGGGAGGATGGTGGTGGGCCAGGGGTGATGGGGTTTGAGGTTGACGGTGTGGAGAGGGGTTGGGAGATGGTGGTTGGCCAGGGGTGAACTGGGTTTGCAGGATTGGACTCGTCGGAGAAGGTTGGGGAGGATGGTGGTGGCTCTCAGGGGTGATAGAGGGTTTGAGGTTGGACGTGGAGATGGGTTGGGAGAGGAATGGTGGTGCGCACCGGTGAGGTGACAGGGTGGTTTTGGAGGCCAGCGTGGAAGAGGTTGGGGAGTGATGGTGGGGCCAGGGTGATGGGGGTTTTCGAGAGGTTTGACGTGGAGAGGGTTGGAGAGGATGGTGTGTCGGCCAGGGGTGATGGGGGTTTGAGGTTGACGTGGAGAGGGTCTTGGAGACCGGATGGTGGCTGGGCAAGGGGTGATGCGGGTTTGCCGGTATTGACGTGGAAGAGGGTTGGGAGAGGATGGTGGTGGGCCAGGAGGTGATCGGGGTATTAGGAGTTTGACGTGGGCAGCGGTTGGGGAGGATGGTGGTGGCCAGGGGCTTGATGGGGATTCTGAGGACTTGCATGGAGAGGGGTTGGGGATGATGGTGGAGGGGCTTGGGGAGCTGCATGTCTGAGGTGGGGGTGGAGGTGGTTGGGGGTGATGGTGGCTGAGTGATGTGGTGTGATGAGTCAGTGCTTGAGTTTACCATATTGAAAGTGAGACCTGATGGGGTTAAAGGTGGAGGCAGTTGGAGATGTTTCGGTATGATGGGGGGTCAGTTGGGGATGATGATATGGAGAGTCAGTCAGTGGGGATGATAGTGAGAGTCAGTCAGTGGGGCTGATGATAGTGAGTGACAGTCAGTGGGGCTGATGATAGTGAGAGTCAGTCAGTGGGGCTGATGATAGTGAGAGTCAGTCAGTGGGGATGATGATAGTGAGAGTCAGTCAGTGGGGATGATGATAGTGAGAGTCAGTCCCCGCTGACTGACTCTCACTATCATCATGCCCCACTGACTGACTTCTCAGCGATCATGAGTGCCCCCATCTGACTGACTCTCACTACTCATCACCCCCACTGACTGACGCTCACTATCCATCATCCCGGCTGACTGACTCTTCATATCCATCTCGTGACTTCTCACTCATCATCCGCAGCTGGATGACTCTCACTATCATCATCCCACTACTGAACTCTGACTATGCTATGTTCCATCTGACTGATACTATCATCATCTGGGCCGCTTCTGACTGACTGCTCACCCTATATCATCCCGCTGACTGACTCTCACTCATTCTGTACTGATCGGGATCTTAGGATCATTCCCGCTGACTTGACTTCTCATACTATCCCCACTGACTGACTCTCACTGATCATCATCCCCACTGACTGACCCATTTATCATCAGACTACCTCAATCATTATCCCCACTGACTGACTGCCACTATCATCATCCCCACTGACTGACTCTCTCACTATCATCATCCCCACTGACTGTCACTTTCATTCCACTGTGACTCCTATCATCCCCACTGACGACTCACATATCCCATCTGCTCTCAACTATCATCATCCCCACTGACTGGACTCTCACTATCAGTTCATTCCACGACTGTCACTCTCACTATCATCATCTGCGCCTGACTGACTCCCCTATGAATCATTCATCCATACTGACTCATCAGTTCTCATCCCACTGACGTGACTCTCACTATCATCATCCCCACTGCTGACTCTCACTATTCATCATCCCACTGACTGACTCTCACTATTCAGTCAATCCACTGACTGTACTCTCACTTATCATACTCCCACTGACTGTCACTCATATCATCAGCCCCATGCGACTGACTCTCACGTATCATCATGCCCGAACTGTCTGACTCTCACGTATCATCATCCCGCATGACTGCTACTTCAATCCCACTACTCTCTCACTATCTTCATCCCCCATACTGCACTCATCACATCCAGTGACTGACCAACATCATCATCCGACGTTACTATATCATCATCCACTCTCTCTGCATCTCATGCCCCTGACTGACTCTGCACATCATCATCCATGACCCCTACTCACTACTGCTGCTCTCATATATCAGCCCACTGGACTGTCACTCAACTAATCCCATCAGCCCACTGACTGAACTTTCTCACTATCATCCCCACTGCACTAGCTCGTCCATATCAAATCATCCCCACTGACCCGAGCCCATCTACCGAAACATCTTCAACTGCCTCCGACCTTTTAACCCCATCATGTCTCACTTTCAACTATGGTAAACTCAAGCACTGCTCATCACACTTCACATCACTCAGCACCATCACGCGCCCAACATCTCCACCCCACCTCAGACAAATGCAGCTCCCCAACCCTGCCACCATCATGCCAACCCCTCTCCATGTCCAACCTCAACCCCATCCACCCCTGGCCACCGAGCCATCCCTCTCCAACCCCTCTCTCGACGTCAACCTCAAACCCATCTCCACCCCTGGCACGTTAACCATCATCCCCAACCCTCTCCACTGTCAACGCTCAAACCCCGATCACCCTCTGGCCCACACCATCCATCCCCAACCCCCTCTCGCATCAACCTCAAACCCCATCACCCCTGGGCCACCACCAATTCGAACCCACCCCTCTGCCCCTCGCCCCCCCTCACTCAACCCCATCCCCCCCCACGGCCACCCCCCTCCCCGCCCAACTCCCCCCCCCCCCCTTCCAGTCAACCTCAAGACCCCATCACCAGGCCCCCTGGCTCATCCACACCGCGTAACTCAACCATTCCCCCCGACACCATCTCCCAACCTCCACGTTCAACCCTTCAAAACCCCATCACCCCTGGCCACCACCATCAATCCCCAACCCCTCTCCACGTCAACCTCAAACCCATTCACCCCCCTGGCACCACATCATCCCCACCCTCTCCACGTCAAACCTCAACCCTATCACCCCTGGCCGCACACCCACACCTGCCACTCAACTAACCATCACGACCCCCTCTCCAATCTCCGTCAACCTACAAACCCATCAACCCTGGCCACAGCCATCCTCTCCAACGCTCTTCCCACGTCAACCTCCAAACCCCATCACCCCTGGCCCACACATCCCTCTCCAAACCCTCTCCACGTGCAACCGTCAAACCCCATCACCCGCTGCCCACCACCATCCGTCTCAACCCTCTCCACGTCACCTCAAACCCCATCACCCTGCGCACCACGCATCCTCCCAACCCCTCTCCACGTCAACCTAAACCCCCATCCCTGCGCCACCACCTCATTGCGCTCCCAACCGCTCTCCTACGTCAACCTCAAACCCCATGCACCCCTGGCGCACCACCATCCTCTCCAACCCTCTCCACGTCAACCTCAAAGCCCCATCACCCTGGCCACCACGCATCCTCTCCAACCTCTCCACGTCAATCCTCACCCGCCATCACCCCTGGCCACGACACCATGCCTCTCCAACCCCTCTACCACGTCAACCTCAAAACCCGCATCACCCAACTGGCCAACCACCATCCTCTCCAACCTCTCCACGTCAAACCTCAAACCCCACCATCACCCCTGCGCCACCACCAGGCATTTTCCCCAACCCTCTCCATGCAATCCTCAAAACCCCAGTCACCCCTCGGCCACCACTCATCACCCCAACCCCTCTCCATCCAACTCTTGAACCCCAGTCACCCTGTGGCCACCACCATCCATCCAGACCCCTCTCCATCAACCTCAAACCCCATCACCCCTGGCCACCACCATCCTCTCCAACCCCTCTCCCACGGCAACCTCAAAACCCCCATCACCCCTGCCACCACCCATGCTCTCTCCAACCCTCTCCACTCAACCTCAAAACCCATTCACCCCTGGCCGACACCAGTTCCATCCCCAACCTCTCATCAACCTCAAACCCCGATGCACCCCTGGCAACACCATCTTTGCAGTGCCCCAAGCCCTTCTCACATCAACCTGCTATAAACCCCACACCCCTGGACCACCACCATCCTCTCCAAAGCCCCTCTCCATCAACCTCAAACCCCGAGTTCACCCCTGCCCTATCCACCATCCTCTCCAACCCCTCTCCATCAACCCAACCACCATCACCCTGGCCACCACCATCCTTCCAACCCCTCTCCATCAACCTCAAACCCCATGCTACGGCCGCTGCACACCACCATCATCCCCCAACCCCTCGTCCATCAAAACCTCAAACCCCATCACCCCTGGGCAACAACCATCATCCCCAACCCTCTCATCAACCTCAAACCCCATCACCCCCCCACCACCATCCGTCTCCAAAACCCTCTCTCCATCAACTCAAACCCCTGCACCCGCTGGCCGAGCCACCATTCCATCCCAACCCTCTCCACGAAGTCAACCTCCCATGTCCAGTTGCCAAGTCTCCATCATCCCCAAGTAAGGACCAGGTAACGACTTCATCATGTAGGTAAAAGCTCTTGGACCTGGTAGAGAGCAGTGTAACTAAGCATGCATAACAACTACACACATAGACACAGAAACGTAACACACAGGTGCATTTCTGAGTACGAAAAGGAGCTAGGCACCTGAAAAGCACTCATTACCACAACACATTTATGTAGAAACAACAACACATAGAGCTCAAGAATACTGTCACATAATCTACCATGAACAAAGCCAGCCAAGGCCCTCTAATTTCAAAACCCTGAGCTGATGCAAATAAAACACAACATACAGAAAGCAGCCACCTTCTGATTTCAAAAATCAGCCGCTGTGCTAGATACCACTTACGAGCCCACCAGATCTAAGAATACCGTAAGTTCCAAATGCACCCTATTCCTTTCATGTGCAAC
>NC_036843.1:22468842-22474215 GCF_002910315.2 Salvelinus sp. IW2-2015
GGGGATGATGATAGTGAGAGTCAGTCGGTGCTGAATGGCTCCTGTTTGACAGGCTAGTCAGCTGACAGCTGTATCTGTTTCTCGTTAAGCCCTCCACATAATCCCTCAGTCCATTTGAAACCCCAACCACCCCTCTGCTCTCTCCATCCTCTCTTCTTCCTCCATCCTCTCTCCTCCCTCCTCTCCTCYCCTCTCATCTCCTCCCCTCTCATCTCCTCTCCTCTCTTCTCCTCTCTCCTCCCTTCATCCTCTCTCCTCCATCCAAGGACCGACAGCATGCTGTTTGTCAGAAGATGCGCCCGCTTCTCTACCTCTCTTCTCCTTCTTTCCCCTCTCCCCCTCCCACTTGTTTTTTTTATCAATGAATATGCCACTCTTGACACTAAAGACTTAACATCAAATGAGCTTGGAAATCCATTTTCACACTTTGGCTGCCCATTCCGGAGGCTTTGTTTTCAGAAGGAGAGGGAGAACCGGTGAGCTCACAGACAGTTGTCTTTGTTCCTCTGCCCTCTGGCCCAATGTGCACGGGCGGACCGTACCACGGGGAGACAGAGGGGGAGATCAAACCCCCCCTCCAAAAGAAAGACCCATTACCTGGCCCCCGATGATGCCCCCTGGCTCTCGCAATTAAATCAGCTAGCGAGGACATTTTCTCATAACGTCAATCAAAATAATTTACACTGGCATGGTGTTTTTTCTTAAAGACACACCGCTGGTTTTCTGAGGAGGCCCTGTCCACTTAATTCAAAGCTCTTTATTCAAATCAGGCTGAGGATGAAGAAGAAGTGCCCGCAACCGGGATTCATATCCTCCTCTCCTGCCTGCAGTTGTCCTCAAAAATAATGTGAAAGGGAAACGGAAAGGGAGAGAGAGACAAAGAGAGAGAGAGAAAGACTGAGAGAAGAGAGAGAGAGAGAGGCTGGTGAGGCTGTCTCTGTGTGTCATTTGAATAATACGCTGGACACTTTCAATCTCCCAGAACATAAGAGGAGGGTTTTAAGGCTTGGGGAGTCGGGCTGTGGGGAGGCCCCTGGACGTCTTGACTGAGATGCTCACTTAAAACGAGATATGTTTAAGTCACATGGAGGTTAAACTAAAAGTTACTGTGACCAAAGAGGTGGGTTGAATTTAAAACAACAGCAACCAGGACTGTAAAGAAAGAGAGATGGTGTGTGTGCACGTGTGTGTGTGCATGTGTGCATATGTCCATTGATATGGTTAGCACTGAAAAGCGTTATTTTTTCAGCCCATACATTTTTCACTAACAATCACAGCCATAAAGCCATTATCAACGTGCCAAGCAGTAATCAAATAACCTCTTGCAGGCTTGAGGAGCTGCTATGTAACTTGGTCGCTTGATAACGATTAGAAAACACCCACACTGCAAGCCCCAGAGAGCTCTGTGCTGCACTGTCCTTCCTGAGGATGTGCTGATATCTGACTAAGGACGATCCAACAAACACATCCCACAGAGCCTTTATATTGTACCTGGAAAACCACTTTAGCCTTCTCTCTCTCTCTCTCTCTCTCTCTCTCTCTCTCTCTCTCTCTCTCTCTCTCTCTCTCTCTCTCTCTCTCTCGTCTCTTCTCTCTGTCTTCTTCTCACTCTCTTCTCTCTCTCTCCTCTCTCTTCTCTCTCTCGTCTCTTCTCTCTCTTCTCTCGATCTCTCTCTCTCTCTCTTTCTCTTCTCTCTCTCTCCTTTCTATCCTGCCTCTCGTACCCTCACAAGACCACATCTCCTCCTCTCTCTCTCTCTCTCTCTCTCCTCTCTCTCTCTCTCTTTCTCTCTCTCTTCTCTCCTCGTTCTCCTCTCTCCTCTCTCTCTCTCTCTCTCTTCTCCCTCTCTCGTCTTCTTCTCTCTCTCTCTTCCTCTCTCTCTCTCTCTCTTTCACAACACAGGCTCCTTCCTCTTCCCATTTGCCCTACGAGTCTACAGTTTTTTTGTGTGTATTCAGTCCAAACCTACAGTGCCTTGCGAAACTATTCACCCCCTTGACATTTTTCCTATTTTGTTGCCTTACAAACTGGAATTAAAATACATTTTGGGGGGTTTGTATCATTTGATTTACACAATATGCCTACCACTTTGAAATGCAAAATATGTTTTATCGTGAAACAAACAAGAAATAAGACAAAAAAACTGAAAACTTGAGCGTGCATAACTATTCACCCCCTCAAAGTCAATACTTTGTAGAGCCACCTTTGCAGCAATTACAGCTGCAAGTCTCTTGGGGTTTGTCTCTATAAGCTTAGCACATCTAGCCACTGGGATTTTTGCCCATTCTTCAAGGCAAAACTGCTCCAGCTCCTTCAAGTTGGATGGGTTCCGCTGGTGTACAGCAATATTTAAGTCATACCACAGATTCTCAATTGGATTGAGGTCTGGGCTTTGATTAGGCCATTCCAAGACATTTAAATGTTTCCCCTTATACCACTCGAGTGTTACTTTAGCAGTATGCTTAGGGTCATTGACCTGCTGGAAGGTGAACCTCCATCCCAGTCTCAAATCTCTGGAAGACTGAAACAGGTTTCCCTCAAGAATATCCTTKTATTTAGCGCCATCCATCATTCCTTCAATTCTGACCAGTGTCCCAGTCCCTGCTGATGAAAAACATCCCCACAGCATGATGCTGCCACCATCATGCGTCATTGTTGGGATGGTGGTCTCAGGGTGATGAGAAGTGTTGGGTTTGTGCCAGACATAGTGTTTTCCTTGATGGCAAAAAAGCCAAAGTACCTTCTTCCATATGTTTGGGGAGTCTCCCACATGCTTTTTAGCAAACACCAAACGTGTTTGCTTATATTTTTCTTTAAGCAATTGCTTTTTTCTGGGCACTCTTCKGTAAATCCCAGCTCTGTGGAATGTACGGCTTTAAGTGGTCCTATGGACAGATACTCCAATCTCCGCTGTGGAGCTTTGCAGCTCTTTCAGGGTTATTGTTGGTCTCTTTCTTACCTCTCTGATTAATGCCCTCCTTGCCTGGTCTGTGAGTTTTGGTGGGCRGCCCCCTCTTGGCAGGTTTGTTGTTGTGCCATATTCTTTCAATTTTTAATAATGGATTTAACGGTGCTCCGTGGGGTGTTCAAAGTTTCTGATATTTTTTATAACCCAACCCTGATCTGTACTTCTCCACAACTGTGTCCCTGACCTGTTTGGAGAGCTCCTTGGTCTTCATGGTGCCGCTTGCTTGGTGGTGCCCCTTGCTTAGTGGTGTTGCAGACTCTGGGGCCTTTCAGAACAGGTGTATATATACTGAGATCATGTGACAGATCATGTGACACTTAGATTGCACACAAGTGGACTTTATTTAACTAATTATGTGAATTATGACGGTAATTGGTTGCACCAGCTCTTATTTAGGGGCATCATGGCAAAGGGGGTGAATACATATGCACGTACCACTTTTCCGTTTCAAATATTTTAGGATTTTAAAAAAAAAGTTATTTTTTTCATTTCACTTCACCAATTTGGACATTTCGTGTATGTTCATTACATGAAATCCAAATAAAAATCAATTTAAATTGCAGGTTGTATTGCAAAAAAAAAAAAACGCCAAGGGGGTCAATACTTTTGCAAGGCACTGTGCAATCCGATTACAGCCATTGCTCTATTATGCTCAGTTCTCAGGGCATAAATCATGTTACGTCATTCGCCACTTCACATTCTCTTTGTGTGGAATCTTAGCAGGGTGCTTCTTTAAGACTGTTTCTCTGATAGACCGCCACTGTATTGTTACCTGATTCAAACATAGGTGGGTAATCATGTTTTTGTGTATTGTGTCCTGTGTGATTGTTGTATTGCAGTGGTCTGTGTGAGTGTGTATTGTGTATTGTGTCCTGTGTGTTGTGTATTGCAGTGTCTGTGTGAGTGTGTATGTGTTGTGTCCTGTGTGATTGTGTATTGCAGTGTCTGTGTGAGTGTGTATTGTGTATTGTGTCCGTGTGTGATTGTGTATTGCAGTGTCTGTGTGAGGTGTATTGTGTATTGTGTCCTGTGTGATTGTGTATTGCAGTGTCTGTGTGAGTGTGTATTGTGTATTGTGTCCTGTGTGATTGTGTATTGGCAGTGTCTGTGTGAGTGTTATTGTGATTGTAGTCCTGTGTGATTGTGTATTGTGTCCTGTGTGATTGTGTATTGCAGTGTCTGTGTGAGTGTGGGAGAGTGAAACGACAGGGAGAGAGGGAGAGAGAGAGAGAGAGAGACATAAAATCTCTAGCCAACCTTATATAACCGCACCTCGTCACTCACCGGTCTGCTTTGGATATAGAACTCCTCAACAGCTTGTTTCATAATGCACTGACTGTAACACAAACAGGATGAGAGATTTGAGTTGCACTTCAAGTTTTCCAGCAAGGGATCTACACTGTGTACAAAACATTAGGAGGACCCCTTTGCCCTCAGAACAGCCTCAATTTGTCTGGGCATGGACTCTACAAGGTGTCGAAAGCATTCCCATGTTGACTCCAATGCTTCCCACAGTTGTGTCAAGTTGGCTGGATGTCCTTTGGGTGGTGGACCATTCTTGATACACATGGGAAACTGTTGAGTGTGAACAACCCAGCAGCGTTGCAGTTCTTGACACACTCAAACTAGTGTGCCTGGCACCTACTACTGTACCCCGTTCAAAGTCATTTAAATATTTTGTCTTGCCCATTCATCATCTGAATAGCACACATACACAATCCATGTCTCAATTGTCTCAAGGCTTAAAAATACTGTCTCCTCCCCTTCATCTACACTGACTGAAGTGAATTTAATTAACCCTTTTTTAATGAGGCAAGTCAGTTAAGAACAAATTCTTATTTTACAATGAAGGCCTACCCCGGCCAAACCTTCCCTTACTTCAGACAATTGTGCGCAGCCCTATGGGACTCCCGATCACGGCCAGTTGTGATACAGCCCGGGATGAAACCAGGGTCTGTAGTGACCCTTCAAGCACTGAGATGCAGTGCCTTAGACCGCTGCACCACTTGGGAGCCCTCAATAAGGGTCACATCAATAAGGGATCACAGCTTTCACCTGGACTCACATGGTCATTCTATGTCATGGAACGAGCAGGTGTTCCTGATGTTTTGTACAATCAGTGTATAACTGGTGTCCTCAGACCAGGCAGAACAGAGAGAGCAGAGAAAGAGAGCAGAACAGAGAAAGCAGAGCAGGGAGAGCAGAGAAAGAGAGCAGAACAGAGAAAGCAGAACAGAGAGAGCAGAATAGAGAGAGTAGAACAGAGAGAGCAGAACAGAGAGAGCAGAACAGAGAGAGCAGAACAGAGAGAGCAGAGCAGAGAGAGCAGAACAGGGAGAGCAGAACAGAGAGAGCAGAACAGAGAGAGCAGAACAGAGAGAGCAGAGCAGAGAGAGCAGAGCAG
>NC_036843.1:22474240-22482940 GCF_002910315.2 Salvelinus sp. IW2-2015
TAGGAGGATCTTGGGACCTATGATGTTGATGACATTGATATGCGGAGACCCCCCCCCCTTTGTAGCTGGACATTAGAGCTGGACAATAAATGTGCCTCAGAGCACAGCTGCTGAAAGCAGTTGAGATGCCTCCACCACAGCCTCAGAATGTGTTTCTGAGGACCCTGCCCTGTCCATAACAAACACCCATCACAGAGGCTGGACTGAAAAAAAAATATTAACTGTTTTTGAAAGGGAAAAAAAATATTGTAAACAAAGAAATGTGTGAACACCTTGTTATTATTAATTTATGTTTTTTATACTTTATTTAACTAGGAAAGTCAGTTAAGAACATTTTACAAGACGACCACCAAAAGGCGAATAAAAAAGACTCCTGCATTGATGGGGGCTGGGATAAAAGAAATGAAGATAAATAAAATTAGAAAATATAGGACAAAACACACATCACAGACGAAGAGAGACACCACAACACTACGAAATGAAGAGAGCCTAGACAACAAACATAAGCATGGACCAGCAACATCTATGACACACAGCATGGTAGCAACACAACATTGACGAAACAGCAGGATAGCAACATAACATATGGCAAACAGGCACACAGGTTAGCAGCACAAAAACATTGTACAACACATTGATTGGGGCACCAGACAACAGCACCAAAGGGGCAAGAGGTAGAGACAACAAAAGCATACACGTGAAGGCCAAGCCACAACTGTCAGTAAGAGTGTCCATTGATTGAGTCTAGTTGAAGAGGAAATTGAGATTTAAAACTGTCCAGTTTGGAGCGGTGTTGCACTCGTTCCAGTCGCTAGAGCTGCAGCGCGGAACAGAAAAGACAAGGCGACCCAGGAATGAGTGCGGGTTTGGGTCCTTTACAAATGTGACGGGCAGAATAGAGTTGCATGGGAGGATGAGGGTTGCCAGTAGATATCTCAGAGAGGAGAGAGTTGAGGCTAGAGAGTTTGATAAATAAAGCATTCAAACCAGTCGGGTCTTGCGACAGGTATACAGAGATGAACCAGTTTACAGGGAGTATAGAGTGCATGATGTGTCCTACACCAGAGAGGCATGGGCAAATCTTGGATGGACCGAAATTGGTAGAAGATCATCTAGTCGCTCAGAGAGCACCGCGATACAACTCTGATCTGATAAAATTAATGGTCTCCCGGTAATCTTAAGCATGGGGAATAGGATGGTTACATACTGAATCAGGAAAGTTTGGCAAAGCTGTGTGAAAGAGGACTGATTACTAGATAGAGGGAAAACCAAGTCATAACTTAACTTTAGCCTGACAAGCTATTGATATGTCTGAGAGAAGGACAGGATGTACCGTCTAGCGCATACTCCTTAGTACTTGTATGAGGTGACTACCTTCAAGCTTCTAAACCCTCAGAGGTAGTAATCACACCGCGGCGAAGAGAGTGTCAACGACTTCCGCCGAAGCGGTCCCTTCCTAGTTCGCGCGTTCGGTGGTCGACGTCACCTGCCTTCTAGCCATCGGCCGATTCCACTTTCAATTTCCATTGGTTTTGTCTTGTCTTCCCTCTCACCTGGTTTCGAATATCCATCATACATGTTGTGTATTTAACCCTCTGTCCCCCAATGTCCTTGTCCAGAATTTTTTCTTGTAGTGCTTGTGTATGTTATGCTGGTGATACCGAGGTGCGAGGTTTGACCCATTTTCATTTATATGTTTTCTGTTTGCAGGGTGGTTTTTATGTTTATTAAAGCACACCGTTGTAACATCAGTTTTCGGCTCTCCTGCGCCTGACTTCTCGCGTGCCGCCAGTAACGCACCCCTTAGCAGGAGAGAGGCATGCTCTTACCAAACCAACATGACCTTTGTTTTGGAAAGGTTTTCAGAAACAAGGTTAGGGCAGAGAAAAACTGTTTGGGACACTAAGAAAGCTTTCTTGATAGGAGTGTTTAACCTCTCTGGGTACAAGTGGGAACGGTTAGCGGTTCCCACCTCGGACAACAGCCAGTGAAATTGCAGGGCGGCCAAATTCAAAACAACCCAGAAAATACCCAAAATTAAAAATTTCTCAAACATACAATATTTATACACCATGTTAAAGATACACTTGTTTGTAAATCCAACCACAGCATCCGAATTTCAAAAGGCTTTACTGCGAAAAGCCACCATGCGATTATGTTAGGTCAGCGGCCTAGTCACAGAAAAACCATACAAGCCAGTTTTCCAGCAAGGAGAGGGCTCACAAAAGCTCAGAAATAGCGATTAAATTTAATCACTAACCTTTGATCTTTCATCAGATGCACTCATAGGACTTCATGTACACATATACATGTTAGTGTTTAGTTCAATAAAGTTTATATTTATATAAAATCTCAGGTTACATTGGCGCGTTATGTTCAGGGAATGGCATGTGTCTCAACAAACAAAACCGAGTGAAAGTGCAGAGAGCCACATCAAATTACAGAAATACTCATCATAAACATTGATCTAAGATTTACAGTGTTTTAAACAGTACAAGAATTATAATAACACTATACTCCTTCTAATGCAAACCGCTGGTGTCAGATTTCAAAAAGGCTTTACGGCGGAAAAGCACCACTTACGATTATGTTAGGGTTACAGGCGACCTAGCCACAGAGAACATGACAGCCATTTCCTACAAGGAGAGGTGTTCACAAAAGTCAGAAAATAGGTTAAACATAAATCTGTACCATTTGATTGATCTTCATCTGATGGGCACTCCCAGTCTCTTGTAGACAACAAATGTTAGGTTTTCTTCAGATAAAGGTTCCATCATTATGTCCGAAAACCTTCTTTTGTGAAATGGCGCGTTCTAGTTCCAAGTAAATCCAAAATGCACAAGTCACGAGCACAAAGTCTAGACGAAAAGTCAAAAAAAAGTTATATTACAGTTTGTAGAAACATTGGTCAAAACGAAATGTATACCGCAATCAATCTTTAGAGTTTATTCATAAGCTCTTCAAGTAAATGTTTTCGAACGGACAATTCCTTTGTCTTTAGAAATAAAAGGAACGGAGATTGTGCTCACGGCCCGCGAGGGACTAAACTAAAGGTTCTCCTTCAACCAAACCACTAGTTCAATACAGCTCTTATTCGCTCCCCCTTCATAGAAGAAAGCCTTGAAACATGTTCTAAAGACTGTTGACCATCTAGGGAAGCCTTTAGGAAGTGCATCTGACCCCTATAGACACAGTATATTGGATAGGCATTCACTAAAAAACATCCAAAAACCTCAGATTCATACTTCCTGGTTGAGTTATTTCGGTTTTCACCTGACGCCATATGAGTTAACTGTGTATACTCACAGACATCATTTCAAAACAGTTTTAGAAACTTCAGAGTGTTTACTATCCAAGATACTAATAATATGCATATCCTGCCTCTGGCCTAGAGAGAGCAGGCAGTCACTCTGGGCACGGCTTTCACCGGACGTGAAAATAACTGCCCCCTACACCAGTGAGAGCAACACAAAATCCCCGGAGAAGGAGCAGAGAGGGAAACTGAAGATATGAAGACTGTATCCTACTGGACAATATAAATGTATCAGAAAGAGAGCCTGGCCTAACTGCCTGGAAGCTATGTATGTTGATGTAAAATGAAGAGAGAAGAGCGTGGGCGGGCCTAGAATTGAGCCTTGGAGAGTACACCCTTGGTGACAGGCAGTGCTGAGGGACCAGCAAGATTGTCCTGAGCATTATTACACGTGCACTCGTGAGAGAGATAGAGTTAGCAAACCATGCCAAAGACCCCTGCAAAGGATACCAATTAACTCCTAGCCAGACCACAAGAAGAGGAGAAAATGGTCTACAATAAATCAAAAAGCTTTGGACGACCTCAATAAGAAAATAGAACAGCACAACATTGCTATAAGAATGCAGGAAAGAGAAAAGCAATGTTCAGGACATCAATTAAAGACCTTTAAAGTGCGAGTGACACATCCGAATAAACAGCGAGAGCGGAAACCAGAGATGCAATACCAAAGGAGAGAACCATATAGTAGACGATACAAGAGAAAGCCCAGTCAAGTAGATGAGTGACAAGAAGTTTTTGAGAAATAAATAGAAGCAAAAATAGAGAAATTGGCCCTGTAAAACAGTTGAGAGAATCAGCGGTGAATGATCTCGGCCCCCTGTTATAGGTAAGAAGAAAAGCCCGTGCTGCCTCTCCAAGCGAAGATAGGAAGAACCAGTCCACAAGGAGAAGAGAAGAGGAGAGGAAGAGGGAGGAAGTGGGTTAAGAAGGTCAGAGGATAGAACTTGGCGAGATGATAGGAGGGGCAACCAATCTGAACCCAGAGAAAGAAAGTGTTAGTTCAGAGAAGAGGAGAAGAGTCAGAGAAAGTGAATTAAGAGCCCTCGATTAGCAACCATACAGAGCACAAGACCAAGTGAAGCTCGCACCAGAGTGGAGAGTAGACAATTTTAAGCATTAGTGACCGAGACAAGACAGGATGCAAAAGACAAAAACAGGTGTGCAAACAGCAGCAGGGCAAAAGTCGGTGAAGACAGATGCAGGTACCACGGCCGTGTCAAATAGGTGAGGAGGGGGAAAAAAAAAGGAGTGGCATGCACGTGTGGCACCAAGGGAAGTCGATGGGAGGGTGCATGACAGGGAAATCCAAAAAAAAAAATCAATGAAAGCAGGTGGGAGGGCAAAAAAAATAAAAAACGCCAAGGGGGAACAATACGGTGCAGCACGGCAGCCGATGACAAGCCATGCGCGAAGCGCATCGTCAGGGCATGGAAAGCATGGACTCGGCGCCACTGTCAAGTGAGTGCGCTGTGGGGGAAGTCGAGCAGGGTGCGTGCGTAAGACTGGGTCGCTGAAGACCGCCAACATGTGACCGGAGTTCAAACAGAGGGGAACATGGGGGGTGGAGTGTCCGGGGATGGGATGGGTCCGGGGGTGAGTGTAGTGGGCCGGGAGTAGGGGCGGGGGAGGGTGGTAGTGGGCCGGGGAGGAGGGGCCGGGGAGGGAGTGTGCGCGGGGGTGATGGAGGGACAGGTGGCTGGTGGAGGGGGGTGAGGAAGGGAAATATATCCGACAAGGGATCGAGGAGAAGAAGAGAGAAGACAGAAGACTAGATACTGCCGTCTAATTAGCCAGACCGAAGAGAAACCGCACCGCGCACGTGCACGCGCGTGTGGGAGATAGAAACTGCCGTCAACAGCGGGGGCAAATGCATCGACGGCTTAACACAAACCAGGAGGAGAGAGGGAGTGGCACGCAGGTGTCCAGCAAGGAGCTGACACGGTACAAAACAGGAGGAGACCCTGGCCCGCAACGTAGCCGCCCAAGTGGGGGCAGGACGCTACAAGGCGAAAGCAGTGCCAGGGGACGCCAAGGCGTCCCACAGGGGTGGTGCTCAAGGTGGGCCTGGATGGGACCTTGGGGGGGGGGGACGCTGGTCGGACGAACAAGGAGAAAAAATTCGGGGGAGAGGTGAGTACGAACCCCAGACAGCTGGCAGTCTGGACAACTCAAAACGAGTGGTGCTGTCTCGAGGCACCGAACGACTCTACCCCGTGTCAAAGGCATGGAAATAGTGGCTGGCCCATCAGTCATCTGAATGAGAACGAACACAAGCCATGGTCTCAAGGTGCGCAAGCTGGGAAAAATACGGTCCCGCCCGCATCTACCACTGACGAAGTGAAGTGGAAAGTGTAACCCGGGAATGAGGCAAGTCAGGAAAGGAACAAGTCGTATGGTACAAGTGAAGCCACCCCGGCAAACCGGCCTGACGTCCAGACAAGGCGCAGCCCGAGGGACGCCGATGCACGGCCAGGGTGAACCAGCCGCGGAGCAAAACCAGGTCGTGAGGGAGCCCTGCAACACGGAGAGCAGTGCCGGAGACCCGCTGCACACACGTGGAGCCTCAAGTAAGGGCACACAAGAAAGGGAGCACAGCTGCACCGTGGACCACAGTGGCAGGCAGGTGCAGGCAACGAGCAGGGGGCCGGATGGGGGGACAAGCGGTGGAGAACTGGGGCCGCACGACCAGCAGAACAGAGGAGGAGCAGAGAAAGGACAGGAACAGAGAAACAGACAGGAAGGGCAAGGAAAGCATGGCTGAGTCAAATAGGAAGAGTAGCAAAAAGGAGGAGGCAGAAACCAGTGAAACTTGTAAAAATGGACCAGAGATGACAGTTGAGATAAGAGAGCAAGAAGAGAGAGAGGTACAGCGCAGATGTTCAGAAACAAGCTTGGAGTCGACAGAACGAGAGAGCAGAACAGAGAGAGCAGAACAGAGTGATAGAGAGAAGCAGGCTGAGACGCAACATCCGCAGATATCCAGCCGAACAGAACATGTAAAGGTGATGACGAGCAGAACCAGAGAGAGCCAGAACAGAGAGAGGAGAGCAGAAGAGCGAGATAGCGAGGGAGAGGCAGGGCAGCCAGAGAGAGCAGAAGAGACAGTGAAGTAGAGACCGAAGACAGAGGAGAGCAGATGAGCAGGAGAGAGCAAACAAGAAAGCAGAACAGAGAGAGCAGAACGAGAGGAGAGCAGAGGCAAAGGAGAGCAGGTATGATGGAGTTCGTACAGAGAGTCAGTGTCTAATAACAGGAGCGAGTGTAGTCAAACAATTTTCGCAGAAGCAGAGACAGAACTGAGAGCAGTAACCAGAGTAGAGCAGTATAATGCGAGAGGAGTGAGAGAGGTCAATAGAGTGACCAGACGAGCCGAAGACAGGAGAGGAGAACCGTAAACGAGAGCGATGAGGTCACAACTAGAGTGAGTAAAACAAGCAGTAAGCACAGAAGCAGGACAGCATGAAACGTGAGTGTGCGTCCAGCTAACTAGCACGTGTGGAGAGCAGAACGAAGATGAGAGTGTGCAGAACACAGAGAAAGCAGAGCAGGTGAGAGGCAGAAGTAGAAGAAAGCAGAACAGAGAGAGCAGAGCAGGGAGAGCAGAACAGAGAGAGCAGAACAGAAAGAGCAGAACAGAGAGAGCAAGGCAGGGAGAGCAGAACAGAGAAAGCAGAACAGAGAGAGCAGAACAGAGAGAGCAGAGCAGGGAGAGCAGAACAGAGAGAGCAGAGAAGAGAACGAAGGAGGGCGTGGTTAGGATTTAATGGCTTGGAACATTCCTGACTTGTGGGCAAATACTCCAGGGGAAACTTCAAATAATGGCCAACATATTTTTTGACATATTAATTAAATGTCAAGCCACAATTGTGAATGCAATGCAGTGCAGATGGGCTAGTTTCAAAGGAAAGGTACAGTAATCAGATTCATAGAGCCCAGTCCCAGTTTAGATTTTCCTATAAAGGAAATAAGGTGGTGGAGAGGAAAGCAAACGCTACATGTTTCTTCTCTGGCGAGTCACTATCCAAAAGAAAGATTCATCACTGACATATAGAACAATGAAATCTGTTGCTTTGAAAACTATTTTTATTTAAACATATACTTAAATACTTCCAATAAACCAAAATGAAGTACTTCTTTGCTTGATTCCAGCGTCTTGGAACTGAAAACAAATGGGATCTTCTATAAATCATGATAATGTTAGACTGGCAAAGAATAACACAAATAGTAATGTTAGGAGAAGAATCCTCTAGCAGATAAAACGTAGGGAATTCAAGTCAACTGTCATTGTCAAAAACAATCCTCCACTGCATCAAAGTTAAACGATGAGATCCATAGCAGTGAAGCTCATGAAACTGCCGCCTGCACTCAGTATTAACAGACAGTACATACCCTGGGGCACTTCCGGCACCAACATCAGGCCTCAGACCCACTGGACAAAGCCTGGAAAACAGAGATCCTCTCTGTGGTCAAATAAAAGCTGTCAATGTCAACAGAGCTCTGATGTTACAGCTGGGGGGTAATGGAGTGTGTGACCTCATCATTCTAAACGCACACAGAGAGAGGTGTTTTTACAAAGGTAGACGACGTCTCTTCAGGATTCCTCAWCCGTTGACTGTTGACTGTAGTGTACAGAGAAAGGCCTGTCATCTCAAGTGGACATAATTCTACAGTTGTTAGACCTGTAACGTTGAATTAGCATCAGAAGAAGGAGTAAATAATTGATTAAAGTTAAATGTTGATTTTATTATTAGACAGACAGACAGACAGACAGACAGGCAGACAGGCAGGCAGGCAGGCAGGCAGGCAGGCAGGCAGGCAGGCAGGCAGGCAGGCAGAGACATAAGGAAACCTGTCCTTTACCTGAGCTAAGGGTGAATCCACAGTCATGTAACATGTATGCAGCTGATCCCAGCCAAGTACAGAACTCTGAGAGAGAAGCAGAACCCTGGAATGGAATGTGGAATGTGGAATGACAGAGAGCAGAGAGGCCTCTAGCATCTGAGTTAACCTCAGAAGGCTTCTAGAATCATGACTCCACTTGCATGTGAGAGAGAGATCTGGGACATGGTGTTCATCTGAGCACAGGTTGGACAGGTATGAATCCCTGACAGACAGGTAGGGTGAAATAAGGTAGGACAGGTGGTAATTCATCACTTTTATCTAAGCAGCAAAGGTTTAAACTTAAAATAATGTATTATTTATCATTTAGGACACAAGTTTAAATCTGCACCTGAGAAGGAAAAGTGTCCAAAAAATGTGTCAGGGAGGCATACTAGTTTGTATGAATAGGGTGTCATTTGAGAGATATAGTCTATGCATGAGGCTCTTTTGTGGCTTGTTGTTTTCAAAGAGTTATTTTCAAAACCAGAGCCCTGGTCAAAAGTAGT
>NC_036843.1:22489191-22490482 GCF_002910315.2 Salvelinus sp. IW2-2015
TGTACATCCCAGACGCTAACCCCCGTGATGCCCCCATATTCCCAGGTTTTTCTGTCCAGATTTCCCAGAAGTCAAAGTCTGGGCTGTTTCGCAAGTGGTGTTGCCAAGCTATGATACATTAACAAACAGTTTATGGACGTTTTTTTTGCTGTAATATGCTACAAATCCCACAGTTTACAATTACATTGATTATGTTGTAAGTTATGTAGGGACAACAGACATACCACGAGGCAAAATAACAACAAAATGACAACAACAACAACAAATAACCTACATAAATTCTTAAAGGTAAACACCATCAAGAGAGAAGATCATTTACAGGGTCGGAAGGGCCAGGAGTTTTACTGACCGTGTGCCCTGACATATAGCCCAAAGTTGAACCTGCTCAGGTACGCTGTCAGGAAAACCACTTGCCCTATTAAGGAGATGTTTTCTTTCCCTTTAAACAGTATTCATGTGTGAGTTATGAGCTGCCTGTATTTCTTTCTTTCTGTCTCTTTCTGTCTGTAGATGTTCCAGTGTTAAAGGCGAGAGTMCATATCTCCCATCTCTGTGATAGCTTTCCTTTCTCATCAATGCCTGGAGGGTGTAGTAGGGATTAGGAGGAAGAAGGGAGGGATGGAGGGTGTGTGTGTCAGTGTGTGTGTCTGTGTCTGTGTATGTCACAGCGTGTGCGTGTGAGTGTGTGTCACATCAGGTCCAAGCCGGGGCCCAGTGCGCCTTGATGTGACAAGAAGGGCAGAGTTGCTCAACCATGTTACTAATTAAAGGAGGTTCTAAACACAGGGCCCGGGCTATTAGCATAAAAAGAAATCTGATCTGTTCTCTTTTTTCTTCCCTCTACAAGGACATAATCAAAACCATTTAAGGCATCATGTTGCGCCAATCACACATCAATCTATGGGCCGTTTGGATCTGTACTGCGGGGCTGCCCCACATCACCAGTAATAACATTTCTGGTGTAATCGTGCAGACAGTATATTTCTTATTCCTTCAATCGGCAGYGGCAGCGGAGGGATGGAGTTGTAGCAGCTAATGTATTCCGAGTCAGACCAACTGCCGCTCGCAAAGGGAAAAAAGAGACTTGGTTGAGTAACCGTAATAATTGGAGAATTATTTTGATAGCCTGAAACAATCTAATGTATTACTGAATTGTATTTTTTTTTAAGTATCAAATCAAATTAACTGCTATTCCATAATGAATTAGGTGACAAGGTAGGCAGATATGAATCATTATCCCCTCCCTCAGGCCAGGGGAGACAGGGAAAGGGGTGAGGGGGAGGGAGGGAAA
>NC_036843.1:22491058-22506519 GCF_002910315.2 Salvelinus sp. IW2-2015
GGTTTAATAACCCCCCCCTCCTCGGTGATGTTTCAACAAGCTACCAGGTCACGGTTAAATAACCCCCCCCCTCCTCTGAGTTCTAACAAGCTACAGCCAGGTGGTTAATAACCCCCCTCCTCTGCAGTCTTCTAACAAGCTTTTAGGAGCCAGCGTGTTAATAACCGCCCTACTCTCTCCTCCCTCCCTCCCCTTTCCTAATCCCTTTCGCCTTTTCTCTCTAACTTACTGAAGTTCTAACAAGCTAGGAGCCAGAGTTAATAACCCCCTCTCCCTCCCTCCCTCCCTCCGTCCCTCCCTCCTTCACTACCCTTTCCTCTGAGTCTCAAACAAGCTAGGCCAGGTTAATACCCTCCCCCTCCTTCCCTCCTCCTCCCTTACCCCTCCGCTGAGTTCTAACAAGAGCTAGGCCAGGAGTTAATTAACCCCCCGTCCTCCCTCCCTCCTTCCTACCCTTTCCTCTGAGTTTCTAACAAGGCTGTAAGACAGCTCATTCATAACCCCCCCTCCTCCCTCCCCTTCCACTCCCCCTCCCTCCCTCCCTCTCCCCCCTCCCTCCCTCCTTCCTACCTTCCTCTGATTCTTATTTTCTAACCAAGCTAGAGCCAGGTAATCTGTGGGTCAATAACCTCCCCTCCTCCCTCCCCCTCCTCCCTTCCCCTCCTCTGAGCTTCTAACAAGCTAAGGGCCCAGGTTTAAATAACCCCCGTCCTCCCTCCCTTTCCCCTCCCTCCTTTCCTACCCTTCCTCTGATTCTTAACAGCTAGAGGCCAGGTAACTAAACCCCCCTCCTCCCTCCCCACCCTCCCTCCCTCCCTCCTGCCTACCCTTCCTCTGAAAGTTCTAAACAAGCTAAGAGCCAGGGGTGGTGGTTAATAACCCCCCCTCCCTCCTCCCTCCCTCCTCCCTTTCCCCTCCTCTGCGAGTTACTAACAAAGCCAAAAGCCAGGTTTAAATAACCCCCTCTCTCCCTCCCCCCTCCCACTTATCCCTCCTTTCCTACCCTTTTCCTCTGAGTTTCAACAAAGCTAGCAGCCAGCGGTTAATAACCCCCCTCCGCCCTCCTCCCTCCCTCCTTCTACCCTTCCTCTGAGGTTCTCTAACAAGCTTAGAGCCACGGTTTAAGAACCACCCCCCCCCTCCCCTCCCCTCCCTCCCTCCTCCTAACCCTTCCTCTGAGTTTTCTAACAGAGGCCTCTAGAGTCCAGGGTTAATTAAACCCCCCCCCTCCCCTCTCGCCTCCCTCCCGCTTCCTCCCCCTCCTCTGAAATCTAACAAGCTAGAAGCCAGGTTAATAAAACCCCCCCTCCTCACTTTTCCCTCCTTCCCTCCTCCTACCCTTCTTCTGATGTTCTTGCCTCTAACCAAGCATGAGCCAGGTACCAACCCCCCCCTCTTCCCTCCTTCCCTTCCTTCCTTGCCTCCTTTCCCTCCTTATCCTTCCTATCCTCCTTCCTCCTTCCTTCCTTCCTTCCTTTCCTTTTAGGAAGGCAGTAAGACAACTCCTATAGGAGTTCTATATCATTTTATCACTCTTCCCATGGATTATTTTCTTCCTGCTTCCTGACAACTTTTTTTTCTCCCCCTTATGTGCCTGTCTGCCTGTCGATGTGGTTCTACTGTTCTTCACTATAAACCACACTGATACAAGGAGTATAGTTTAGTCCCACCCACGTGCTCCTCAGGCCTGATCTGATTGGCTGGTTTAAGACAAGCTCCCTTGGTTGGTCAGCATCCCGTAATTAGGTTGGCGTGCCATGACTTCATCCAGTTCACCACGTCGCGGCTCTCCTTACCGGCGCTCTAAGAGGATGCCTACGGGGGCCTTCCAGGCCCTTACATCTGTCCGGTTGGTTTTAATCAGGCTCGGGTCTGGGCCCTTTGAAAGTAAATCAGATGGCTGGCTGAGCCGTGCCAGATATTTWATGTATGAGGCCCATGCCAGCTCCCCCCTCAGCACTGCAAGCCTCCTCTAATTCCAGGATGCCAATCAATTACTGCACACATGGAACGAGCCAACTAAATAACCAGTTGCAGCAGAGCGCTAGGCAGGTCTAGCTGTGTGTGTAGTGTAGCTTCATGTTGTTCTCCTCCATTATGGCATGATGAGCTTGTGATTTTACAGAACCACATGAGGGTTGGAGGAATGACCTGTTTGGGAAAGGAAAACCCTCTGCCAGAGAGGGGTGGTAGACCCCTGTAGCAGAGGGTGGTAGACCCTGTAGGAGAGGGGTGGTGGCCCCTGTAGGAGAGAGTGGTAGACCCTGTAGGAGAGGGGTGGTGACCCCTGTAGGAGACGGTGGTAGACCCTGTGGGAGAGGAGTGGTGGCCCCTATAGGAGAGGGTGGTAGACCCTGTAGGAGAGGGTGGTTGCCCCTGTAGGAGAGGGTATCAAACCCTGTAGGAGAGGGTGGTCACCCCTGTAGGAGAGAGTGGGAGACCCTGTAGGAGAGGAGTGGTGGCCCCTGTAGGAGACGGTGGTAGATTCTGTGGTAGACCCTGTAGGAGAGGGTGGTTGCCCCTGTAGGAGAGGGTTGCAAACCCTGTAGGAGAGGGTGGTGACCCCTGTAGGAGAGGATGGTAGACCCTGTAAGAGAGGGTGGTAGACCCTGTAGGAGATGGGTGGTGGCCCCTGTAGGAGAGGGTGGTGACCCCTGTAGGAGAGGGGTGTGGCCCCTGTAGGAGAGGGTGGTGACCCCTGTAGGAAAGGGGTTGTAGCCCTGTAGGAGAGGGGTTGTGACCCCTGTAGGAGAGGGTGCTGACCCCTGTAGGAGAAGGGTGCGGCCCCTGTAGGAGAGAGATGTGGACCCCAGTTGCCCCCAGACCTCAACACATCTCCTTGGCTTAAACAGGATGATAACCCTAACGATGGCAGGGCCAATTACATTCTTTATATGGCCTTGCAGTGTAGGCTGAAAAAAACGTTATCCAATCATAGCTAATAGACATGGCTTAACCTAGTCCAGAGGATAGAGGTGTTGTCAGTTTACGATCACTTTACCAGGATTTGGCTGTATGGTGTCGTGGATTATCGTTGGTGGCCCGTGGCACACTGGGGGTATCTGCCCTCAAAGCTCAGGATAATGGGGTCCTCTCCCAAAGGAGATAAGACTAGCTACTTATCTAAGACATTGCAGGTGTTCGCATAGTCATTTGCCCAGAAAGACACACAACTTGTGGGGATTTCAGCACTGAGAGATTAAATACACGTCAGATTCGACAGAAAGAGGGAGAGAGGGATGGAAAGTGAGAAAGTGCTACTTTGAGAAGATTACGCAAACCCCCAATGAGGCCTTGTATCTCTCATAGCGTTAATGACAACAAGTAAGATCAGCGCATTCCCACACATCTCCCTCCGACAACAAAGAGAGAAAAATACATTTCTTGGCGCTCAAAGCACTTTGTAATTTTTTTCTAAGGGACCTCTTCTGTCGTAAACCAGGAGTGTGAGAGAGAGAGAGAGAGAGAAAGAGAGAGAGAGAGAGAGAGAGAGAGAGAGAGAGTGTGTGTTTGGCCTGATACCACTGCCAGCACATCCCTCCTTTCCTCCTTCTATACTTATTTTCCTTCTCTCCATGTGGATGAAGACATGAATCAGGGAGGAAATAGACTTTCCTCGTTTGCAACAGAGAGAGGCGGCACCCCTGACACCTATGATGCCCCACTGTCACACTTGCCACCTGACAGTCTAACCGAGCAGAGGAGACAAGGACGATCGAGCAGCAAAAAATATTTGTAATTTTTAATTACTAATTATTTCAGAGGCTTTTTTATGGCTTTATTTTTAGCGGTGGCAGTCAGCTGGGAGAGTGGGATTAGGTTCCTCAGGGGAAGAGACGGAGGAGAGGAGATGAGAAGAGAAGCAGGCAGAGGGAGGACAGCTCATTTTGATCCAAGGGGGGCTTTGCAGGCCAGGGGGGTGACAGCTGCACTGTCTTTAGCCCGGATTTGAATTTGAATTTTATCTAACGAAGCAGCGCCGTGCGGACTTGGCAGGGCAGTCGGCTAATCTTCCAGACACAAATGCCTGGGCTTTTCTTGTGTGCCCTCACAGAGATTTGAGTAATTAAAGTTAAATTGAAGGAATGAAAAACTATCCTTCTTGTATTGAGGCTGTCTTGCCTAATGCCAAGTGTGAATAGTCAGGTTTGTCCTAGAACTCTAATCCCCAATGATATTTCTCCTGAACCAAGGTGCTGCCAAGTTTTCACACAAGCTCTAAAGACTGTGATAAGGCAAGGCCAGGGCCACGGCTTTCTTTCATCTTACAGCCATCTTTAAGGAAGGAGGAAGAAAAGACAGGAGGGAGGGAGGGAGGGAGTAGAGAGGTGGGGTTATGGGAAGAGAGGGAGGGAGGGAAATGTAAACGTGGAAATGGCCAACTGACTGTCAGCGAACATCACTCATGTCCAGAAGGAAGGAACATGAGCAGAAGAAGAGGGGATCAGGGGAGGCAAGCAGGAGGAGTCCAGGCTTGCCAGTGTTCAACATGTTGAGGAATGATGGCTGGAGAGGACAGGACAGCAGGTGGGGCATCTACCTTCACTTATATACTGTCTGTCTGGCTGGCCCCCAGCCACATAACTCTTTAACCTGATCCATACTTCATGTTTATAACCTGGGGTTGGTATCATGTCTGACAGTCAGGTACTGTATGCAGGTCTGCTGTTGGCTCGTCTGTCTGCCATATACAGTTCATTCTCACAGAGAGGAGGGACAGACAAACACAGTTTCTCTCTCTCTCTCTCTCTCTCTCTCTCTCTCTCTCTCTCTCTCTCTCTCTCTCTCTCTCTCTCTCTCTCTCTCTCTCTCTCTCCCCCTCCCTGCCCTCTCTCTTCTCTCTCTCTCTCTCTCTCTCTCTCTTCTCTCTCTTTCTCTCTCTCTCTCCCTCCCGCCCCCGCTTCTCTCTCTTTCTCTCTCTCGTCTCTCCTTGCTCTCTCTTCTCTCTCTCATCTCTCTCTCTCTCCTCTCTCTCTCTCTCTCTCTCTTTATCTCTCTATCTCTCTCTCTCTCTCTCTCTCTCTCTCTCTCTCCCCCTCCCTCCCTCTCTCTCTGTCCTCTTTCTAAAAGCGGAAGCCCACATACAGTATAAAACTCTACCTCCCAGAGCCCAGATTGTATCGAGGATCAGGGGATCCAGCAGGGAATCACAGGCGTGAACTGAGTAAATAGAACAAGAACTAACTTCTCCCATGGCCATCTGCGGCTTGATAATAGGACTAGAACTGCCAAGAAATGAACCTGTGATTGGAGCAAGGACATGCTGCATTTACTCAAGTGGGGGAGACAGAGAGAGTGTGTGTGAGTTTGTGTGAGAACGTGTGTATACAGACAGCAGGTCACAACCCAGCACTGAAGCTTTTTTCTTCATTTTGTTTGTTAGTGCAACCTGACTTACACTTGAGATTTTATAATGTGCTGGTTTGCAGGCTGGCAGCCCGAGGCGTAATACCTCTGAAATTACCCGGGTGCTCATTTTTGGTAACAAGAGAGAGTTGAACGTTGGCGGCCGATCAACAAGACTCCAATTGTATACCCTCCCTCCCTCTCACTTTCTCTCTCTCTTTCTCTCTCTCACTCTCTCTCTCTCTTTCTCCCTCCCATGCACTTTATTTCTCTCTATCTCTCTCTCCCCCCCGTCGTTAAGAGCAGGGTGTAAGGGAGGAAAGGATGGAGGGAGGAAGTGTGTGTAGTGGTGTGGTGGTGAGGCTCAGGCCAGGTTTACCTGCTGGGCTGCAGCAGCAGACATTGAGGCAGCCAAGAGGCATCAGGAGCCACTGAAGCTTGACAGTCACCCACATCAAAGTACAGAAGGAGGGACCACACCTTGATCCAGCCAGTAGGCCCCCCAACCCGCACCTCTCTCTCTCTCTCTCTCTCTGCCATTTTCTCTCTTCCCTTCTCCTCTGTTCATCCTCCCATTCCCCTCACGCACCCGCGCACTCTCTCATTTCTCTCTCCTCTCCTCCAGCACCTTGATCCAACCCCCTCAATTTCCTCTCTTCACCTCTCCCCCCCCACCACCACCAGACAGTAGGCCACCCAGCCCCAGTCTACAAAGACCTGAGACACAAATAAACGTCTAGACACTTTCTCTCATAGTGACCTAATGGCTTCTTTCTTTTTGTTCCCTTTTTATCTCACTTTCTTTGTTTTACCTGCACTCTGTGTTGAGTTAAGATGACAGGTCGGGTCCAGGAAGTAGTGAGGGGACTTTCTAAGGGCAATTAAAGACTGGGTGGGTACATGAAGAGATTTGTCACTTTACTACCATGCCTCAGTCTGAAAAGTTAAAGGATCAGCACTGAGATGTTATGCCTAGAAAATGAAATGCGTACAAATTCACAGAGATCCACTCCTATATGCTGTCATCCATTTTGGTTAACTAAATGTCTTGCCTTTCAGAGTGTACTTGATTCCAGACACTCGGTGCAGCTGTTCCATAGACGAGCTATTCAACACTCACACTGCACACGGACACATAGAGAGAGGGGAGAGAGAGAAGAAGAAGAAGAGAGAGAGTGTGAGAGAGAAGAAGAGAGGCAGCCAGGCTCACAAAGTGTCTATGTGGACATTTATAGCAGATAAACACTTAATGGCCTCCGTCATCTGTGTGGTTTATGTCCTTTCCTCTATCAGTCTCTTTATTAGAGGCTCCTCTAACGGTCTGTAAAATCCAACATAGTCAACGTGCACTAATACACCATGTGGCCCTGAAGAACGGGGTGGGGTTCTACTATTTTTGCGGTGGGACTGAGGCTCTCTGCTATTGATAGGCCCATATATCATGTCTCCTACAGACAATCACAGATGGGTAATTGGAGCTCTTATGGTTGCAGAGTTTATGCAGCTAGTTGATATAAACTACCACACAAGGCTCGAGCTGGCCCCATCCTTTTTATTCCCTCACAGTCTTTGTTGGATTGGACAGGGCCTGTCTGAATAGCTCCTTGTAATAGTGTGAGGACCTCCGAGCTGTTGGATCCCAATATTGTTTTTAATACATACCTGTTCCTGTTCTGTCTGAGGCCATTAATTATGTCTAGCACAGCCTGCAGACAAAAAGAGAGAAGGGACAGCAGTTTCTCTCTCTCTCTCTCTCTCTCTCCTCTGCTCTCTCTCTCTCTCTCTCCTCTCCTCTCTCTCTCTCATCTCTCTCTCTCTCTTCTCTCTTCTCTCTCTCTCTCTCTCTCTCTCTACTCTCTCTCTCTCATCTCTCTCTCTCTCTCTCTCTCCTCTCTCTCTCTCTCTCCCCTCTCTCTCTCTCTCCTCTTCCTCTCTCTCTCTTCTCTCTCTCTCTCTCTCCTCTCTCTCTCTCTCTCTCCTCTCTCTCTCTCTCTCTCTCTCCTCTCTCTCTCTCTCCTCTCTCTCTCTCTCTCTCTCTCTCTATTTGCTCCATTCGTAGCACACCCTGCCACCCAGTGCTGGTAGACAAATTTAATTGCCATGTGAAAACCACAAAAATGTTGCATGCTCCTTATAAACACAGAGACACACCTAGTAGGGGAATAGTTTCACACGCAGCGAGAAGAGAGAGAAGGGAGAGAGGCGGACAAAGAGAGAGGAGGAAGAGAGCGAAGAGGAGAGAGAAAGCTGTCCACACTATTACAAAGAAAGTTTCTAGTGTTGCACTTAGTAATCTAGCTTTATAGTGCTGAGGTGTGGTAGTAGTTGTTGTAGTGTGGAAAAATAGACAAGGAAAAGCTTAAATCAATGAATTTACTACAGTCAACCAGTCAACCACTATTGCTTTCCAAACTCACAGCACACTCCACCTCAATAATTGGATAATGTATTTTCACTGTTATACGCGTATAACATTTTTAAATGTAACCGTTATTTAACAAGCCAAGTCAGTTGTAGAACAAATTTCTTATTTACAATGATTGCCTACCACCGGCCAACCGAGACGACATGGCCAATTGCGTTGCCGCCCTATGGGACTCCCAAATCCACAGCGTGTGATACAGCCTGGATCCAACCAGGGTGCTCCTGTGAGTCCGACCCCTAAGCACTGAGATGCAAATGCATTAGACCCGTTGCCGCCACTCAGAGCACCGAGTGAGAGATTGCTCCTCCCTCTCTCCTCCCTCTCCTCTCCTCTCCGCTCCTACTCCCTCTCTTCCTCTCTCCTCTCCGGCTCTTCTCCTCCTCGCCGCTCTCTCTCTCCTTCCTCTCCTTCTTCCTCCTCCTCTCCTCTCTCTCCTCTCCTCTCCTCTCGCTCTCTCTCTCCTCTCCTCTTCCTCTCCGTTCCTCTCCTCTCCGCTCCTCTCCCGCTCCCTCTCTCCGCCTCCTCTCCTCTCGCTCCTCTCCGCTCCTCTCCTCTCCTCCGCTCCTCTCCGCCTCCCTCGCCTCTCTCCGTCTCCGCTCCTCCTCCGCTCCTTCCTCTCCTCTCCGCTCCTCTCCTCTCCTCTCCTCTCCGCTCCGCTCCTCTCTGAGCACCTGGTAAAGATAACATGTCTTAATCACTCCCCTGGGTAGTAACCAATCAGGCTGTCTGATGAACTCCCTCCTCCTCGCTCCTCCCCTTCCTCTCCTCCCTTCCTGCCCCTGCCAGAGGACCGAACACGATAGCGCGGGAGTAGGGGCGCAGGGGCAGCTCGAAGAGAAACAGAGACCTGGGCGAGAGAAACACGAGGTAGGTGCTCTCTTCTGGAAATGACTCTCAGGTATGGGAGAAAAAAAGAAGAGAAGAAAATGAGGGATTAGAAGAGAAGGTTGGGTCGCGACTGGTTGAAAGCTGCCCTCCCGCTCCTAGTGGGGACTACTGCATGGGTTCTGGTGATATGGACAATAGGAGACACACTGACACGAGCAGCAAAGCATGTTCACTATTATTAAACCATGAGCAGTAGGCCTAAGTGTTGGAGTAACATATGAAATGTGATCTGTGGGTGATGTGTGTGTGCTTGTTAGTGGTGATGATTTGGCAGCCAGGTCAACCTTGATACGCCAGTACTTTACGTCCATCCATGTCTGAGGATGTGGGGAGATGATGATGGACGCGCGTAAGCTTTGAATCCAGTGGAATAGAAGAGTTATTTTTATATTTGGTTTTTAAGCCAGGGGAGACAGACAGACAGCAAGGGGCGCTGAGGGGAGACAGACAGACAGGGGTGAGGCAGGGGGAGACAGACATACAGACAGAATGGGTGAGGCGGGGAGTCAGACAGACAGAAGGGGTGAGGTAGGCGGGAGACAGACAGACATAAGAGGGTGAGGCGGGGGGGACAGAAAGACGAAGAGGTAGCAGGGGGAGACAGACAGACAGAAGGGGGTGAGGCAGGGGTCTTGGCTGGCCTCAGCGCAGCACTGCAGGGTAAAACAGAGTTATCAGAAGGAGCCATGAGTGTCCCTCTCACCCCAAGAGACATGGGAGAACAACAGGACTACTGACCTGCATGTTTGCACCCTGGCACGGGATACACAAGTTAACACACAAGCATGCACGCGCGCCCGCACACACACACATATGCTCCGTGTATATCCCCCCCAAGCAGACACCTCGACGGCCCTGAAAGAACTTCATTAGACTCTATGTAAACTGGAAACCACATATCCCGAGGCAGCATTTATTGTAGCTGGGGATTTTAACAAAGCTAATCTGAAAACAAGGCTCCCTAAATTATATCAGCATATTGAATGCGCGACCTGGGCTGGCAGCATTCTGGATCATTGCTACTCTATCTTCAGCGACGCATACAAAGCCCTCCCTCGCCCTTCTTTCGGCAAATCTGACCACAACTCCATTTTGTTGTTCCCAGCCTATAGACAGAAAATAAAACAGGAAACGCCCGTGCTCAGGTCTGTTCAACGCTGGTCCAACCAATCTGATTCCACGCTTCAAGATTGTTTCGATCACCTGGACTGGGATATGTTCCTGATAGCCTCAGACAACAACATTGATGTATACGCTGATTCGGTGAGCGAGTTTATTAACTGTGAATTGATGGCAGCATTTGAGCAAAAATKAAAGCGCGAACCACTGCTTTTAATCAGGGCAAGGTGACCGGAAACATGACCAAATACAAACAGTGTAGCTATTCCTTCCACAAGGCAATCAAACAAGCTAAGCGTGAGTATAGAGACAAAGTAGAGTCGCAATTCAGCAGGTCAGACACGAGACGTATGAGACAGGGTCTACAGTCAATCACGGATTACAAAAAGAAAACCAGCCCCGTTGCGGACACCGACGTCTTACACCCAGATAAACTAAACAACTTCTTTGCTCGCTTTGAGGACAATCCAGTGCCACTGACACGGCCCGCTACCAAAACTTGCAGGCTCTCCTTCACTGCAGCCAATGTGAGTAAAACATTTAACCTCTTTGGGCTAGAGGGCAGTATTTTGACGTCTGGATGAAAAGCATGCCCAAAGTAAACTGCCTGTTACTCAGGCCCAGAAGCTAGGATATGCATATATATTGGAAGATTTGGATAGAAAACACTCAAAAGTTTCTAAAACTATTAAAATAATGTCTGTGAGTATAACAGAACTGATATGGCAAGCGAAAACCCGAGGTCAAACCATCCAGAAAAAAAAAATTCAGCCTACCACTGTTTCCCAGCCTACCACTGTTTCCAATGGCGGTCATGTTTAATATGAGGCAAAAACCTCCCAGATTGCAGTACCTAGGGCTTCCACTAGATGTCAACAGTCTTTAGAAAGAGTTTCATGCTGGCAGCTAGAATTTGTAGTTTTTCTAAGTGGCTCCCATTTTGGCTGTAGTGTTTTGGCTGTAGTGTTCCCATTTTGACTGTAGTGTTTTGGCTGTAGTGTTTTGGCTGTAGTGTTCCCATTTTGACTGTAGTTGGACTGTGTCTGGTTTTGGCTGTGAGTGTTCTCGTTTTGACTTGTAGTGTTTTGGCTGTAGTGTTTTGGCTGTAGGGTTCCCGATTTTGACTGTATGTGTTTTGGCGTGTAGTGTTCCCATTTACTTGTAGGTGTTTTGGCTTGTAATTTCCCTTTTACTGTAGTGTTTTCTGATCGCGACGGTGGATGAGAAACGCGTTCTTTTGTTTATCTACGGTAAAACAATAACGAAGCTCCGTCTTAAAATTTGAACGTTATTTACGTATTTAGGGTACCTGAGGTTTGTTCCCCTAAACATTAGTTTGACTTTTTGGAGAACTTATTTGGGTGTTGGTAACGTTTGGGATTCATTGTATGCATTTGCAGGAGGACACACCAGGATTATTAATGAAAGGTGCGCCAGCTAAACTGAGTTTTGGGAATAAAAAGAACTTATACGAAAAAAATGACAATTGTGATGTAGCTGGGACCTTTTGGAGTGCCAACAGAAGAAGAATCTCAAAGGTAAGCATTTTTTTACGCTATTTCTGACTTTCGTTGGCCCACCTGCCTGGTTGAAAGATGCTTAATGCTTTTAATGCTTTTGTGTGGGGCGCTGTCCTCACGATATCACATGGTGTGGCTTCGCCGTAAATCCTTTTGAAATATACCAGCGGTGGTTAACAAGAGTTACGTTTATTTTGATGTATGACACTTTTTTTTCATGAATGTTGAATATGGACTATTTCTGTACATTTGAACTTTGTGCTCTGGCAATTCACCGAATGTGTGTCGAGTGGTGAGTCACTAGCGCCACGCCTAGCATAAAAGTGTGAACCTCGCAAGGCTGCGGCCAAGACGGCATCCCTAGACGCGTCCTCAGAGCTTGCGCAGAATGAAATGGCTGGTTTTACAGACATATTCATCAATCCCATCCACAGTCTGCTGTTCCCAACATTGCAAGAGGCCACCATTGTCCTATCCCAAGAAAGCTAAGGTAACTAAGCACTAAATTGACTAGCACTCACTTCCGCATAATGAAGTGCTTTGAGAGACGTATCAAGGATTCATAGCAACTCCACCCTGCCGTGACACCTTAGACCCTTCCAATTTGCTTACCGCGCCCAACAGGGTCCACAGACACTGCAATTCGCAAACACACTGCGACACTGCCCCTAACCGCTATCTCTGGACAAAGAGATACCTTGATGTAAGAATGCTGTCATCATTACAGCTCAGGATTTTAAACACCATAAGTACCTCACAACGTGTCATTTAATTTCTCGAACCCTGCCATGATTAATCTGTAACCATGTGTATCGTCGACCAATATAAATGTGATTTGGATTGTTTTGGAAACATAAAAACACCACACATGCAGTATGCAAGTACCAGTATTAGAACTGCGGGCACCTTCACTAGCATGTTAGTTGCATACTCATTTGATGCACCTCCTTCTTCCCTTATTCTAAATCTCTACCTACCTTTCTCCCGTTACTCTAATCTCTACCTCCTTCTTCCCTTACTTCTAAATCTTTCCACATCCTTTCCCTTACTTAAAATCTCCAATCTTACTCCCTTACTCTAAATCTCTAATCCTTCATGCCTTCCCTTACTCTAAATCTCTACCTCCTTCTTCCCTACTCAAATGCTACCTTCTTTGCTTCACTTAATCTAAATACTGTACATCCTTCTTCTTCCCTTACTCTAAACTCTACATTCCTTCACCTTCCCCTAGTTACTCTAAATCTCACCTCCTGATCCTTCCCTGACTGCTAAAGTCTCACTTCATTCTTCCCTTAGTATCTAAAATCTTCAACATCATTGTTCTTCCCTGAAATCTAAATCTCTACATCCTTCTTCTTCCCTTACGCTAAACTCTCACCTCCTCTTCTCCCTTACTCTAAATTGCATACCTCCTACGCGAGCCTCGGGCCGCTGCCCTTACTCTAAATATCGTACCTTCTTCTTCCCTTAATCTAAATACTTCAACATCCTCTTCGTCCCTACTCTAAGATCTCTACATCTTCATTTCCCTTACTTTAAAAACTTGGTTGGCTCAATCCCCGAACAAAGGTACACTGTATGACAACATCGGCGGCTCAATGCAAGGCGCAATTCAAGATCTAGTTTGTTAAAAAATATTAACGTTTCCACATTAACAAGTCCAATCAGGCATATGAAAGTTCAGACAGTCTTGTGAACAAGCCAACATGTCGCGATTTTTTAAAATGTTTTTACTAGGAAGACAAAATATGTAATCTATTAAGCTAACCACGTCAGCAAAAGAGAGCACTTTGCTAACTCCATCAGGTTTTTTCACTCCGTCACTATGCTATCACTATTCGACCCCACCAAAATAAAGATATAGTAGCCACTAACCAAGAAACAACTGTCATTAGATAGACAGTCTGATAACATATTTATTGTAAGCATATGTTTTTTGTTGGAAAGAATGTGCATATTTATGGATATAAATCATAAATTACATTCACTACAATCAGAAATTGTGCACCGAAAGCAGCCATAACATTTACAGACACCGAACGTCAAATAACTAATTACTCATCATAAAACATATCTGGAGGAGAAATACATACTGTTGCAGCAATGGAAAGACAGGATTCTTGTGAATTCCAGACAATATTTGCCGATTATTAAAGTGTTTACAGCGAAAACAAAAGTGTAGCGCTATGTTAGCATAGCCACAATAGCCAGACACACTTGGGGCGCCCGGCCGACCAGTTGACATCCACGACAAGATATATTGAAATAAACATAATAAATTGGGTCTTACTTTGGCTGATCGTTCATCAGAATGTTGATTGCAAGCGGTGTTTTTACCTTTGTCCGATGAGTCGTTGTTGGAGTCAGGGATCGGCAACTTTCCCTTCTCACTTAGCATTGGCACTGGTCGACGCACGGATTTGTCAACGTTAAAAATCAGAGAACGGTAACACCGGCCAAAACTCCCGAAAAAAAAAAATTCAAATAATCTGATTAAACTATATTGAAAAAACATACATTACGATGATATGGTTCTCATTTATCAAATAAAAAAACCCCAGCCGGGAGATGGTTCCCGTCCAAAAAACAGGCAGCAAAACAGAACGCAAGATCCACTCCAAAGATCGCGCGCCTTCAGACTTCCGGAATGGTCGGTCACGTCAAAGAAATAGCTCTTATTCAACCTCTGAACAAAGATATTCACTAAATTTCTTGCTGCTCATTACCCTTTGACACCCAGGAGCAAAGCGTACGGAGTGTACGTAGGTCTTAGCGAGATACATGGACCATTGTATAGGCATAACGTTGAAGCAGCATAGATTTCTACCAGTCTACTTCTGTGGGTCAGGAAAGGTGCTGCCAAAATGACTGTCTGTACCACTGCAGAGAAAAAATTGAACGTTTAGGAAACTAGAGGATTGTTTTCTATCCAGATTGTAATATTAATATGCATGATTGTAAGAGCAAAAATTAGTTAAGAGGGCGTTTGAAAATTGGCACAATTTTCCAGTTTTTTCCAATACGGCCCCTGCATAGCGCAAACAAGGTTAAATCTCTAACCTTCTTCCTCTCTAATCTCCCGTTATTCCGTAATCTAACTACCTTTTCTACTCTAAATCTCTAACATCCTTCTTCTTCCCTTACTCTAAATCTCCACCTCCTTCTTCTTCCCTTACTCTAAATCATCTACCTCCTTCTTCCCTTACTCGTAAATCTCTACCTCTTCTTCCCTTAATCAATCTCAACATCCTTCTTCTCGTCCCTTACTCTAAATCTCTACATCCTTAAATATCTTCCCTTACTTTAAAGTCTCTACCTCTCTCCCGTTACTCGTAAATTCTACCTTCTCTTCCGCTTTAATCTAAATCTCAACATCAATTTTTCTTCCCTTACTCTGAAATCTCTAATCCTCTTCTTTCCTTACTCTAAAATCTCCACCTCACTATGTCTTCTTCCCTATCTAAATCTCCCACCTCCTTCTCTTCCCTTACTCTAAATCTCCACCTTCCTTACTTTTTCCCTTACTCTAAATCTACACTTCTTCTTCCCTTAAACTAAAATCTAAATCTCAACATCATTTTTCTTCCCTGATACACACTTTTTCCTTACTCAAATCTCCACCTCCATCGTTCTTCCCTTACCTCAAATCTCTACCAGCCCTTCTTCCTTAATCTAGATCTCTACATCTGTCTTCGTCCCTTCTCTAAATTTCTACGTTTTCTTCTATCCTAATGTAAATCTCTAGATCCCTTCTTTCCCTTACCCTAAATCTCTACCTCCTTCTCCCTAAATTCTAAATCTTCTACATGGGCTTCTTCTTCCATGTACATCTAAATCTCTAAATCCTTTATCCCCTACTCCCTCTCTGTCTTTCCGCTCCTCCCCAGCCCGTCCGTCCCTCTCCCCTCTGTTCTCGCCTCTGTCTGCCTCCCTGATACCCCTCATCCCCGCCTCTCCACTGTCCCTGCTGTACTCTCCCCTTCCCTCGGAAAACCTCAGCCGATCCCCTCATGCCCGCTGATGAGGCTGTACCGATCCCTCTTCTTCCCTCCCTCCCTGCCGTTCCCCCTGCTCCCCTCTCCCCTCCCTCTGTCTCCCCTTTCCTCCCCTCCTCGTCCCCCTTCTCTCCACTGTCGCCTGCTCTGTCTCCCCTCCCTCCCAGA
>NC_036843.1:22506544-22519139 GCF_002910315.2 Salvelinus sp. IW2-2015
TGCCTTCTCTTCCACCTTCCTACCCTCCCCACCTCACTACCCCACCAGACAGTAGGGCCACCCACCCCAGATCCCCCAGTCTACAAAAGACCTCGAGACACACAATAAACGTTTCTAGACACTTCTCTCATAGTGACCTAATGGCTTCTTTCTTTTTGTTTCCCTTCTTATCTCACTTTCTTTGTCTTTACCTGCCCACTCTGTGTTGAGTTAAGATACAGCGTCGGAGTCCGAGGAAGTAGTGAGGGACTTTCTGAAGGGCATTTTAAAACGGGTGGGTACATGAAGAGATTTTGGTCACTTTTACTACCCAGATGCCTCAGTCAGAAAAGTAAGGATCAGCCACTTGACAAGATGTATGCTAAAAATGAAATCGTTACAAATTCACAGAGATCCACTCCTATATGCTGTCATCCCATTTGCTCGTTAACTAAATGTCTTCCTTCAGACAGTGTACGTTGATTCCAGACACTCCGTGCAGGCTTGTTCCATAGACGAGCTATCCAACACCCACACTGCACACGGACACATAGAGAGAGGGCGAGAGAGAGAAGAAAAGAAGAGAGAGACATGTGAGAGAGAAGAGGAGCAGCCAGGACTCACAAAGTCCCTATGTGGCACATTTTATAGCAGATAAACACTTTAATGGCCTCCGTCATCTGTTGTTTTATGTCCTTTCCATCTATCAGTCTCTTTATTAGAAGGCTCCTCTAACTGTCTGTAAAAATCCAACATACATAGTCAACGTGCCAATACACCAGGTGGCCCTGAGAAACGGTGGGTCTCTACTAATTTTGCGGTGGGACTGAGGCTCTCTGCTATTGATAGGCCCATATTATCAAGTTACCTACAGACAATCACAGATGGGTAATTGGAGCTCTTATGGTTGCAAGAGTTATGCAGCTAGTTATTAAACACCACACAAGGCTCGAGCTGCCCCATCCTTTTATTCCCTCACTAGTCTTTGTTGGATGGACAGGGCCCTGTCTGATATATCTCCTTCTGTAATTAGTGTGGAGGACCTCCGAGCTGTTGGATCCCATATCTGTTTAATACATACCTGTTCTCTGTTCTTCTGAGGCCATTAATATGTCTAGCACAGCCTGCAGACAAAAAGAGAGAAGGGACAGCAGTTTCTCTCTCTCTCTCTCTCTCTCTCCCGCTCTCTCTCTCTCTCTCTCCTCTCTCCTCTCTCTCATCTCTCTCTCTCTCTTCTCTCTCTCTCTCTCTCTCTCTCTCTCTCTACTCTCTCTCTCTCATCTCTCTCTCTCTCTCTCATCTCCTCTCTCTCTCTCTCTCCCCTCTCTCTCTCTCTCCTCTTCCTCTCTCTCTCTTCTCTCTCTCTCTCTCTCCTCTCTCTCTCTCTCTCTCCTCTCTCTCTCTCTCTCTCTCTCCTCTCTCTCTCTCTCCTCTCTCTCTCTCTCTCTCTCTCTCATATTTTGTCCATTCGTAGCACACCCTGCCACCCAGTGCTGGTAGACAAAGTTTAATTGCCAGTGTGAAAACCACAAAAATTGTTCAATGCTCCTTATAGAACACCAGAGACACAACCTCAGTAGGGGAATAGTTTCACACGACAGCGAAGAGAGAGAAGGGGACAGAGGAGGCGGACAAGAGAGAGGAGGAAGAGAGCGAAGAGGAGAGAGAAAGCTGTCGCACACTATTACAAATGAAAGTTTTCTAGGTTGCACTAGTAATCTAGCTTTATAGTGCTAGTGTGGTAGTAGCTTGTTGTAGTGTGCGAAAAATAGACAAGGAAAAGCTTAAATCAATGAATTACATACAGTCAACCAGTCAACCACTATTGCTTTTCCAAACGTCACAGCACACTCACCTCAATAATTCGGATAAATGTATTTTCACTGTTATACGGTATAACATTTTTAAATGTAACCATGTTATTAACAAGCCAAGTCAGTTGTAAACAATTTCTTATTATACAAGATTGCCTACCACCGGCCAAACCCGGACGACATGGCCAATTGCGTTGCCGCCCCTATGGGACTCCCAATCACAGCTGGTTGTGATACAGCCTAGGAAATCCAACCAGGGTGTCCTGTAGTGACCCCTAGCACTGAGTGCAAATGCATTAGACCGTTGCGCCACTCAGGAGCACCGAGTAGAGGATGCTCTCCTTCTCCTCGCCTCTCCTCTCCTCTCCGCTCTAACTCCCTCTCCCTCTGCTCCTCTCCTCTCCTCTCCCGCTGCTCCTCTCCTCTCCTCTCCTCTCCTCTCTCTCCTCTCCTCTCCTTCGCTTCTCTCTCCTCTCCTCTTCCTCTCCGTTCCTCTCCTCTCCGCTCCTCTCCGCTTCCTCTCCTCTCCGCCTCCGCTCCTCTCCCCTCCTCTCCTCTCCCTCTCCGCTCCTCTCCGCTCCCTCTCCTCTTCCTCTCCGCTCCTCTTCCGCTCCTTCCTCTCCTCTCCGCTCCTCTCTTCTCCTCTCCGCTCCGCTCCTCTCTGACACCTGGTAAGATAACATGGTCTTAATCACTCCCCTGGGTAGTAACCAATCAGGCTGTCTGAGAACTCCCTCCCTCGCTCGCTCCCTTCCTCTCCTCCCTCTGCGCAAGGCCGAAACGATAGCGCGGGAGCCTAGGGGCCCGCGAGGGGCCAGTGGCTCATTGGGTTGCGAAGAGAAACACGACGAATCATCATAGGGCGAGAACACGAAGGTAGGTGCTCTGCTTTCTGAAATGAATGGCACTCTTCAGGTTGACGAGAGAAAAAAAAGAGACGATAGAAGAAAATGAGGATTAGAAGAGAGGATGGGGTCGCTCGAGGGAAAGCGTGCCCTCCAGCTGCACTAGGGGCTCTGGCCAGGAGCTTCTGGGTTGACCTATGGACAATACGGGAGAACACACTGACACAGGCAGCAGAAGCGATGTTCACTATTATAAACCATGAGCAGTACCTAGACTGTTTGGAGTAACATATGGAAGAGTGTGAGTAGATGTGTTGGTGTGAATGTGTATGATGTGCTTTAGTGAGTGATTGGGAATTGCAGCCAGGTCAACCTGATTACGCCAGTAACTTTACGTCCATCCATGCTGCTGAGGATGTTGGGAGATGATGAGGACGCGCGTAAGCTTTGATCCAGTGAATAGAAAGTTTATTTTTGATATTTGGTTTTGTAAAGCCAGGGGAGACAGGACAGCAGAAGGGCGTGAGGGGAGACAGACAGACAGGGTGTGAGGCCGAGGGGAGACAGACATTACAGACAGATATGGGTGAGGGCGGGGAGCAGACAGACAGAAGAGGTGAGGTGAGCGGTGAGACAGACAGACAGAAGAGGGTGAGGCGGGGGGGACAGAAAGACAGAAAGAGGTGAGGAGGGGAGACAGACAGACAGAGGTGAGGACTGGGGGAGACAGAACAGAAGGGGTGAGGCAGGGGGAGGAGCTGACAGACGAAGAGGTGAGGAGGGGAGACAGACCAGATCAGAGAAGGGGTGAGAGCAGGGGTCTTGGCGGCCTCAGCGCAGCACTGCAGGGCGTAAAACAGATTATCAGACGAGCAAGCCATGAGTGTTCCTCTCACCCAAGGAAGAGCATAGAGAACAACAGGGAAGTGCTACTGACCTGCATGTTTCACCTGCACGGATACACAAATGTTAACACTAGCATGCACGCGCGCCCGGCACACACACAGACATATGCTCCGTGATATCCCCCTCCAAGCAGGACCACCTCGAACGGCCCTGAAAGCAAACGTTGCATTAGACTCTATGAACTGGAACCACATATCCCAGAGCAGCATTTATTGTATGCGGGGATGTTAAACAAAGGCTAATCGTGAAAACAAGCCCCTGTTAAATTAAGTCAGCATATTGACTATGCCGACCTGAGGCTGGACAGCAATTCATGGATCATTGCTACTCTATCTTCAGCGACGTCATTAACAAACCTCCCTCGCCCTCTTCGGGCAAATCTGACCACAACTCCATTGGTTTTCCAGGCCTTATAGACAGAAAATAAACAGGAAACGCGCCCGTGCTCAGTCTGTTCAACGACTGGTCATACCAATGCTGATTCCACGCTTTCAAGATTGTTTCATCACCCCTGGACTGGAATGTCCTGATAGCCATCAGACAACAACATATGTATACGCTGATTCGGAATGAGCGAGTTTAGTTAACGTTGAATGACTGGCAGATTTGGCAAAAATAAAAGCTGCGAACCACTGCTTTTAATCAGGCCAAGGTGACCGGAAACATGGACACAATACAAACAGTTGTAAGCTATTCCTTCACAAGGCAATCAAACAAGCTAAGCGGTGAGTATAGAGACAAAGTAGGATCGCAATTCAGCAGTCAGACACGAGACGTATGAGACAGGGTCTCTACAGTCAATCACGGATTACAAAAGGAAAACCAGCCCGCGTCGGACACGACGGTTACACCCAGATTAAGAACTAAAGACAACTGTCTTGTCGCTGTTGAGGAAGCAATCCGATGCCACTACACGGCCCGCTACAAAACTGCAGGCTCTCCTTCACTGCAGCCAATGTGAGTAGAACATTAACCTCTTGGGCTGAGAGGGCAGCTATTTTGACGTCGGATGAAAAGCATGGCCCAAAGTAAACTGCCTGTTACTTCAGGGCCCAGAAGCTAGGATATGCATTATAATTGGAAGATTGGATTAGAAAACACTAAAAGTTTCTAAAACTATAAATAATGTCTGTGAGTAAACAAACTGAGTATGGCAAGCGAAAACCCGAGTCAAACCATCCAGAAAAAAAAAAATTTCAGCCTACCACTGTTTCCCAGCCTACCACTGTTTCCAATGCGGTCATGTTAATATAGGCAAAACCTCCCATGATTGCAGACCTAGGCTTCCAAGATAGTCAACACGTTCTTTAGAAAGAGTTCATGCTGGCAGCTATGTAGTTCAAAGTTCCATTGCTGGAGGTGTAGTTTCCATTATAGTGGCATTAGTTGCTGCCATTACTGTTAGTGTGACTTTTTGGCTGTAGTGTCTTTTCTGTGTCGGTTTGCTGTGAGTGTTCCCGTTTTGACTAGTGTTTTGGCTGTAGTGTTTTGGCTCATTAGGCATGTTCCCATTTTGACTTGTAGTGTTTTGCTGTAGGATGTCCCTTTGGCTTGTAGGTGTTTCCATGTTGATGTAGTGTTTTGGCTGTAGTGTTCTGTTTTGACTGTAGTGTTTTGGCTGTAGTGTTTTGGCTGTAGTGTTCCCATTTTGACTGTAGTGTTTTGGCTGTAGTGTTCCCATTTTGACTGTAGTGTTTTGGCTGTAGTGTTCCCGTTTTGACTGTAGTGTTTTCATGCGCGTGGATGAGAACGCGTTCTTTGTTGTTTATCTACGGTAAAGACAATAACGAATCTCCGTCTTAAATTTGAACGTTTATTTACGTATTAGGGTACCTGAGGTTTGTTCCTAAACATTGTTTGACTTGTTTGGAGAACTTTATTGGTAACGTTTGGGATTCATTTTGTATGCATTTTGCAGGAGGGACACCGGTGGATTATTGAATGAAGTGCGCCAGCTAAACTGAGTTTTTGGGGATATAAAGAAGAACTTTATCGAAAAAAATGACAATTTGTGATGTAGCTGGGACCTTTTGGAGTGCCAACAGAAGAAGATCTTCAAAGGTAAGGCATTTATTTTATCGCTATTTCTGACTTTCGTGGCGCACCTGCCTGGTTGAAAATGCTTTAATGCTTTAATGCTTTTGTGTGCGGGGCGCTGTCCTCAGATAATCACATGGTGTGCTTTCGCCGTAAATYCTTTTTGAAATATGACACAGCGGCTGGATTAACAAGAAGTTACGTTTATTTTGATGTATGACACTTGTATTTTCATGAATGTTAAATATGACTATTTCTGTAATTTGAACTTTGTGCTCTGCAATTTCACCGAATGTTGTCGAGGTGAGTCACTAGCGCCACGCCTAGCCATAAAAGTGTTAACCCTCGCAAGGCTGCCGGCCAAGACGGCATCCCTAGACGCGTCCTCAGAGCTTGCGCAGATGAAATGGCTGGTGTGTTTACAGACATATTCAATCAATCCCTATCCCAGTCTGCTGTTCCCACATGCTTCAAGAGGGCCACCATTGTTCCTATTCCCAAGAAAGCTAAGGTAACTGAGCTAAATGACTAGCACTCACTTCCGTCATAATGAAGTGCTTTGAGAGACTAGTCAAGGATCATATCAACTCCACCCTGCCTGACACCCTAGACCCATTCCAATTTGCTTACCGCCCCAACAGGTCCACAGACGACGCAATCGCAATCACACTGCACACTGCCCTAACCCATCTGGACAAGAGGAATACCTATGTAAGAATGCTGTTCATCGATTACAGCTCAGCATTTAACACCATAGTACCCTCCAAACGTGTCATTAATCTCGATACCCTGCCATGATTAATCTGCTAACCATGTGTATGTGACCAATAAAATGTGATTTGATTTGTTTTGAAACATAAAAACACACACATGCAGTATGCAAGTACAGTATAGAACTGCGGGCACCTTCACTAGCATGTTCAGTTTGATTACTGCATTTGATGCACCTCCTTCTTCCCTTATTCTAAATCTCTACCTCCTTCTTCCCTTACTCTAAATCTCCAACATCCTTCTTCCCTTACTCTAAAAATCTCCAACATCCTTCTTCCCTTACCTCTAAATCTCTAACATCCTTCATCTTCCCTTACTCTAAATCTCTACCTCCTTCTTCCCTTACTCTAAATCTCACCTTCTTCTTCCCTTAATCTAAATCTGTACATCCTTCTTCGTCCCTTACTCTAAATCTCTACATCCTTCATCTTCCCTTACTCTAAATCTCTACCTCCTTCTTCCCTTACTCTAAATCTCTACCTTCTTCTTCCCTTAATCTAAATCTCAACATCATTTTTCTTCCCTGAATCTAAATCTCTACATCCTTCTTCTTCCCTTACTCTAAATCTCCACCTCCTTCTTCTTCCTTACTCTAAATCTCTACCTCCTTCCTCCCTTACTCTAAATATCTACCTTCTTCTTCCCTTAATCTAAATTTCAACATCCTTCTTCGTCCCTTACTCTAAATCTCTACATCCTTCATCTTCCCTTACTTTAAAACTTGTTTGGGCTGCAATCCCGACAAAGGTACACTTATGACAACATCCGGCTCAAGTGCAAGGCGCGAAATTCAAAATCTAGTTGTTAAAATATTTAACTTTCACACATTAACAAGTCCAATACAGCATATGAAAGGTAGACATCTTGTGAATCAAGCCAACATGTCCGATTTTTAAAATGTTTTACAGGAAGACAAAAATATGTAAATCTATTAGCTAACCACGTCAGCAAAAGAGAGCACTTTTCTAACTCCATCAGTTTTTTACTCCGTCACTAGCTATCACTAATTCGACCAAATAAAGATATATATAGCCACTAACCAAGAAACAACTTCATAAGATGACAGTCTGATAACAATATTTATTGTATAGCATATGTTTTTTTTGAAAAATGTGCATATTTATGGTATAAATCATAAATTACATTTCAGCTACAATCAGAAATTGCACCGAAAGCAGCCATAACATTTACAGACACCAACGTCAAATAACTAATTACTCATCATAAAACATATCTGAGAAATACATACTGTGCAGCAATTGAAAGACAGGATTCTTGTGATTCCAGACAATATTCCGATTTATTAAATGTTTTACAGCGAAAACAAAATGTAGCGCTATTGTAGCATAGCCACAATAGCCAGACACACTTGGGCGCCCGCGACCAGTTGACATGCACGACAGATATATGAAATAACATTATAAATTGGGTCTTACTTTGGCTGATCTTTCATCAGAATGTTGATCAGGGTGTCCTTTGTCCAGATGAGTCGTTGTTGGAGTCAGGATGGCAACTTTCCCTTCTCACTTAGCATTGGCACTGGTCGACTGGCACGGATTTGTCCAACGTTAAAAAAGTCAGAGAACGGAACACGGCAAAACTCCCGAAAAAAATTCAAATAATCTGATTAAACTATATTGAAAAAACATACATTACGATGATATGGTCTCATTTATCAAATAAAAAACCCAGCCGGAGATTGTTCCCGTCCAAAACAGCAGCAAAACAGAACGCAATATCACTCCAAAGTCGCGCGCTTCAGACTTCCGAAGTGGTCGGTCACGTCAAAGAAATAGCTCTTATTCAACCTCTGAACAAGATATTCACTAAATTTCTTCTCTCATACCCTCTTGACACCCAGAGCAAGGCGTACGGAGTGTACGTAGGGTCTTACGTATAATGACCATGTATAGGCATAACGTTGAAGCGAGCATAGATTTCTGACATTCTACTTCTTGGTCAGGGAAAGTGCTGCCAAATGACTTCTGTACCACTCAGAGAAAAAAATTAGAACGGTTTTAGAAACTAGAGATTGTTTTCTATCCAATATTAATATTAATATGCATATTGTAAGAGCAAAAATTATTAAGAGGCCGTTTGAAAATTGGCACATATTTTCCAGTTTTTCCAATACGCCCCCTGCAGCCATAACAGGTTAAATCTCTACCTCCTTCTTCCCTTACTCTAAATCTCTACATCCTTCTTCTTCCCTTACTCTAAATCTCCACTCCTTCTTCTTCCCTTACTCTAAATCTCTACCTCCTTCTTCCCTTACTCTAAATCTCTACTCTTCTTCCCTTAATCTAAATCTCAAACTCCTTCTTCGTCCCTTACTCTAAATCTCTACATCCTTTATCTTCCTTACTTTAATCTCTACCTCTTCTTCCCTTACTCTAAATCTCTACCTTCTTCTTCCCTTAATCTAAATTCTCAACATCATTTTTCTTCCCTTACTCTAAATCTCTACATCCTTCTTCCCTTACTCTAAATCTCCACCTCCTTCTTCTTCCCTTACTCTAAATCTCCACCTCCTTCTTCTTCCCTTACTCTAAATCTCCACCTCCTTCTTTTTCCCTTACTCTAAATCTCTACCTTCTTCTTCCCTTAAACTAAATCTAAATCTCAACATCATTTTTCTTCCCTGAATCTAAATCTCTACATCTTCTTTCCTACTCTAATCTCACCCCATCTTCTTCCCTTACTCTAAATCTCTACACCCTTCTCTTAATCTAAATCTCTACATCCTTCTTCTCCCTTACTCTAAATTTCTACGTTCTTCTTTCTTCCCTTAATGTAAATCTCTAGATCCTTCTCCCTTACCCTAAATCTCTACCTCCTTCTTCCCTAATTCTAAATCTCTACATGCTTCTTCTTCCATTACTCTAAATCTCTAAATCCTTTTCCCTTACTCCCTCTCTGTCTCCGCTCCCTCCCCACCCGTCCCCCTCTCCCCTCTGTCCTCGCTCTGTCTCCCTCCCTCCCCTCCCATCCCCTCTCTCCACTGTCCCTGCTCTGTCTCCCCTCCCTCCCCTCCCGTCCCCCTCTCCCCTCTGTCCTCCCTCTGTCCCCTCCTCCCTGCCGTCCCCCTCTCCCCTCTCCCTCCCTCTGTCTCCCCTTCCTCCCCTCCCGTCCCCCTCTCTCCACTGTCCCTGCTCTGTCTCCCCTCCCTCCCCCCGTCCCCTCTCCCCTCTCCCTCCCTCTGTCTCCCCTTCCTCCCCTCCCGTCCCCTCTCTCCTCTGTCCCCCTCTGTCTCCCTTCCCTCCCTTCCTTCCTCGCGTCCCCTTTCTCTTCTTCTCTGTCCCCGCTCTGTCTCCCCTCTCTCCCTTCTCTCCCCCCTCTGTCCCATGTTGCTGTTCTCTCTCTCCCGTAGGGGAGGCCATCTCCACTCAGCAGATCGTTTCCCAGGTAGTTACCATCCTCATTGTTGATTTAAAGCCACTAGAAAGACACTGATCTGTTGCCTGCCGTTAGCTTCCCTTCCCCTCTGGGCTAAAACACATCCTGACATCACATGGACCTGTTCAGACCTTCAGGGCTGTCACTACGGACAGTGTCTGTGACTCAAATGATAAACTATCCCTATATAGTGCATTACTTTTGACCAGGGCCCTTAGGGAATAGGGTGCCATTTGGGATACATTCAGGGTCTCTCACTGCTGATGTCTCTGTCAGCATCTTGACCTGGAGATGAACACAATGAACAGGTATGGATAACAACATGACAGACACTGATGTTACGTCATCTTTATTTATCCAAGGAATCCGATTGGAGGAGAAGGAGAATGCCTCTGCTATGGAGGACAGACAACTCTGGAAGAACAACGTGTCATCCCGTCGACGACCACATGATGACAGCTATGTAAGACATTTAGAAATGCTCCTTTTTAGACCAATGACAAGGAACGAGAGTGTGATCTTAGTGAATGTGTACATTAATCACTTTTTAATATATTTGTAACATTTGTAATTCGATTTAGGAGTTATGCTAAACAAAATGATTTGCCACTCAATTCTAAACATTAACCTATTATTGACAAATTTTAATCTCACTAGATTTATAATATTTTTTACCAGATAAATTGAAAGATGTTCATTAATAGTGGCGTTGTAATTTCCGTCCGCATAATTTGCTACGTTGATTGATGTGTTTTGTTGCATATGCTGCGGGAGATATGGGTACTTTTAACTGTAAAAGGACTTAACATGTTGGATTAGTGATAAAACAGAGACCTCTTCCAAATAACAAAACCTTCTTCATATTTCCTCATTTGGTTGTACAGGGATCTTTGACTTTGTGTAATACCGTGAACATGTTGGAGATGGAACTTGGCCCTGTGCTACAACATTAAGCAGACATATATGACAGCTCACGCTTTAATCCCTGATTTTAATCCACTTTTTATTATTCAAATTCGAGGAAAAACAACAAGATATATAAAAAATCTATTGAGTAAGAAAGAAAACTACCAGAAAATGAACAACCTACCAAACATGAACACCTACAGTAAAATAGCTTACGCTACATATTCAACAAAGGATTAACATACTGTATGTCTGTGTGTGCATAGCATACAAATGCCCTTCTCTCTTTCTATCTCTCTCTCTGTGTGCGTATGTCTGAATGTGCTCATATACTGTACACATTTTACATACCCAAAAACTCACTGACTAAGAAACATTTCTCCCCAGAGCCGTGGATTAAAAACAATACATTCACCAGGAAATCCTCTCCACTAGCACTGACCCCATCGTGTTTATAACTCGTCTTTAAATGAAGTCAACTTGGCCAACCTGGGTTCATAAATTCAGCCGTGGAGTCTCTTTCTCCCCCTCCTTCCTCCTTTTCTCAGTGGATTTACTGTGTTAGGAGAAATAACTGTCAGGGCAAATGCCTGGTAAAGTGCTGGACAAGGGACCAGCGGAGCGGGAGTATTTATCACGGTATTGACTTTGTGACTGCAGGTGTCGTGAACTCTTTTGCCATAAACTGGAGCATTCGGAACGAGCGCAGGCGATCGATACGGGGAAAACTGCTGTCAGGTCCTCTCCCAGGGAGCATTGCTTTTGTTATAGCCACTTAGCGGTCTGATAAATGCCCCCGCCGCGGAGAGAGATTGGAGAGAGGAAGCGAGAGGGGAGCAGAGCAGAGAGAGATGGGAGAGAGGAAGCGAGAGGGGAGCAGAGCAGAGAGAGATGGGAGAGAGGAAGTGTGTTGTGGTGTGTGTGCGTGTGTGTGTGGTGTTGTGTGTATGCCTTCCTCTCTGTGTGTGTATTGCAGGGGGAGGTGTAGGGATCATGGTTCCTCACTCTGATCTGCTCCCCTCTCCCTTCCCCTCTCCCATCTCCATCTGCTCTGCTCCCTCTCGCTTCCTCTCTCCCATCTCCATCTGCTCTGCTCCTCCTCGCTTCCTCTCTCCCATTCTCTTCTGCTCTGCTCCCCTCTCCCTTCTCCTCTCTCCCATCTCTCTCTGCTCTGCTCCCCTCTGCTTCCTCTCTTCCCATCTCTGTCTGCTCTGCTCCCCTCTCGCTTCCTCTCTCCCATCTCTCTCTGCTCTGCTCCCCTCTCGCTTCCTCCTCTCCATCTCTCTCTGCTCTGCTCCCCTCTTCCCTTCCTCTCTCTCCATCTCTCTCTGCTCTGCTCCCCTCTCGCTTCCTCTTCTCCATCTCTGTCTGCTCTGCTCCCCTCTCGCTTCCTCTCTCCCATCTCTCTCTGCTCTGCTCCCTCTCGCTTCCTCTCTCCCATCTCTCTCTGCTCTGCTCCCCTCTCGCTTCCTCTCTCCAATCTCTCTCCGCGGCGGGGGCATTTATCAGACGCTAAGTGGCTATAACAAAAGCAATGCTCCCTGGGAGAGGACCTGACAGCAGTTTTCCCCGTATCGATCGCCTGCGCTCGTTCCGAATGCTCCAGTTTATGGCAAAAGAGTTCACGACACCTGCAGTCACAAAGTCAATACCGTGATAAATACTCCCGCTCCGCTGGTCCCTTGTCCAGCACTTTACCAGGCATTTGCCCTGACAGTTATTTCTCCTAACACAGTAAATCCACTGAGAAAAGGAGGAAGGAGGGGAGAAAGAGACTCCACGGCTGAATTTATGAACCCAGGTTGGCCAAGTTGACTTCATTTAAAGACGAGTTATAAACACGATGGGGTCAGTGCTAGTGGAGAGGATTTCCTGGTGAATGTATTGTTTTTAATCCACGGCTCTGGGGAGAAATGTTTCTTAGTCAGTGAGTTTTTGGGT
>NC_036843.1:22524196-22526337 GCF_002910315.2 Salvelinus sp. IW2-2015
GCATCCCTCATCGCCTTCCTCTCTCCCATCTCCTCTCTGCTCTGCTCCCTCTCCTTTCCTCTTCCCATCTCTCTCTCTCCCTCTGCTCCCCTCTCCCTCCTCTCTCCCATCTCTTCTGCTCTGCTCCCCTCTCGCCTCCTCTCTCCCATTCCTCTCTGCTCTGCTCCCCTCTCGCTTCCTCTCTCCATCTCTCGCTCTGCTCGCTCCCCTCTCGCTTCCTCTCTCCCATTCTCTCTGCTCTGCTCCCCTTCCCTTCCTCTCTCCCATCTCTCTCTGCTCTGCTCCCCTCTCGCTTCCTCCCTCCATCTCTCTCTGCTCTGCTCCCCTCTCGCTTCCTCTCTCCCATCTCTCTCTGCCTCTGCTCCCCTCTCCCTTCCTCTCTCCATCTCTCTGCTCTGCTCCCCTCTCCCTTCCTCTCCCCATCCTCTTGCTCTGCTCCCCTCTCCGCTTCCTCTCTCCCATCTCTGTCTCTGCTGCCCCCTCTCGCTTCCTCTCTCCCCATCTCTCTCTGCTCGCTCCCCTCTCCCACACACACACACACACACACACACACACACACACACACACACACACACACACAGTACTGCTGGAGCGTTTGGATTGTCATATATTTGCTGTACTTCGCCTCTACAGAACAAGAGAGAGCTTTTTATTGTTACAGAGTGACTTGCATTTCTTGGATTCAACCTTACCTTTCATTGTGTTTAATATCTATTTTCTTATACTGAAATGGAATTCATAAAAGTCTGTAAAAACATTTCACTATGCGTCCCCGGTAATCACTGGCAATGTTGATCCAGAGGTGAAAAGGCATGGAACAAAGCACAGAATGAAGGACTCACAATGGCAGTGGACAACAAACGTGTAGATAGTGGTGGATTTAAGGAACATACAGTATGTGCAGTACAGTGCACCCCAGGAACCCTTTTGACCTACTGTGTCTAATGGTTATTATTACAGAAAGTCACACAAACGTTTTATGATATTATATTTATTTATTTTATCCAGTTATTCACAGTTAGAGAACAATGTGGACACACTCACTCATGCAAGTGGACATGCACGCACCCAACATATACAGTCATGGCCAAAAGTTTTAAGAATGACACAAATATTAATTTTCACAAAGTCTGCTGCCTCAGTTTGTATGATGGTAATTGCATATACTCCAGAATGTTATGAAGAGTGATCAGATGAATTGTAATTAATTRCAAAGTCCCTCTTTGCAATGTAAATTAACTGAATCCCCAAAAAACATTTCCACTGCATTTCAGCCCTGCCACAAAAGGACCAGCTGACATCATGTCAGTGATTCTCACGTTAACACAGGTGTGAGTGTTGACGAGAACAAGGCTGGAGATCACTCTGTCATGCTGATTGAGTTCGAAAAACAGACTGGAAGCCTCAAAAGGAGGGTGGTGCTTGGAATCATTGTTCTTCCTCTGTCAACCATGGTTACCTGCAAGGAAACACATGCCRTCATCATTGCTTTGCACAAAAAGGGCTTCACAGGCAAGGTTATTCCTGCCAGTAAGATTGCACCTAAATCAACCATTTATTAGATCATCAAGAACTTCAAGGAGAGCGGTTCAATTGTTGTGAAGAAGGCTACAGGGCGCCCAAGAAAGTCCAGCAAGCGCCAGGACCATCTCCCAAAGTTGATTCAGCTGCAGGATCGGGGCACCACCAGTACAGAGCTTGCTCACGAATGGCAGCAGGCAGGTGTGAGTGCATCTGCACGCACAGTGAGGCGAAGACTTTTGGAGGATGGCCTGGTGTCAAGAAGGGCAGCAAAGAAGCCACTTCTCTTCAGGAACAACATCAGGGACAGACTGATATTCTGCAAAAGGTACAGGGATTGGACTGCTGAGGACTGGGGTAAAGTCATTTTCTCTGATGAATCCCTAGAATACGATGTATTTACAAGCGTTTTCATAAGTGTCAAAGGCTTTTATTGACAATTACATGAGGTTGATGCAAAGAGTCAATATTTGCAGTTTGACCCTTCTTTTTCAAGACCTCTGCAATCCGCCTGGCATGCTGTCAATTAACTTCTGGGCCACATCCTGACTGATGGCAGCCCATCTTGTGCATAATCAATGCTTTGAGTTTGTTAGAATTTGTGGTTTTTGTTTGTATTG
>NC_036843.1:22526563-22529951 GCF_002910315.2 Salvelinus sp. IW2-2015
GATGTTGGAGAAGTGTCTCTGGAGGTGTGTTGGTACCGATTCTTATTCATGGCCTGGTGTTCTTTAGCACAATTGTGAGTGAGCCCACTCCTTGGCTGACGAAGCAATCCCCTACACGATGACATGTCTTCAGATGCTTACTGTTGCATGACACCAGATCCGGACAAGCTCTTTTCCTTGGATGCCCAAACATAGTAACATCTGACAAAATATCTAAAGACACTGAGGCAGCAGACTTTGTGAAAATTTATATTTGTGTCATTCTCAAAACTTTTGGCAACGACTGTATACACACAGACAGCACTGTCAATCTCCCACCCCCACAGACCCCCCACCCCCATAATACACACCCTACAGACACCAACCTATTCTAAATACCATCTCTCCATCTGCAAACTCTCACAGTCTCACGTCAGAATTAGACGTTCGTCCATATTTCTCAAACGTCAAATTTGTTCCAAAGTTGTTCCAAACGTTACATTTCGAACAAGCAACCTTTTGAATGAGAGGCAGATGAATGCACCCATCCCCAATCCCCCCCAATCCCCATCGCAAAACCCAAACCTAGTTGAAGGTAACAGTGCTCACTGTTGCCCCTGGTACCCGGTTTCCACGTCATCTCCCGACGTCCTCAGACATGAATGGACGGCAATTTTTGACTTCTATCACGGGTGACCTGCCTGCTCTACATACCTCACCTCCCCTTCCATTCCATCACCATCTGAGGAGGTGGTCCTAGTCCCTGGTAAGACATGGTTAATCAAAAGTATCTGTATTGACGACTGGTTGGGCAGTCTGGAATGGACCAAGGGTGATGGATGAGATGAGGACAGGATGGTGTTCACAGAAAAACACACACACACGCACGCACGCACGCACGCACGCACGCACACACACACACACACACACACACACACACACACACACACACACACATAAACCCACAACACCGCGACAATAAGACGATAACCAGACAGAAGTCTTGACCGTGACCCTGTGTGGCCTCCTGTGACCTCAGGTCTCTGTCTGACATCACAGGGGTTAGGGGTCGGGGGAGTTGACTCCCAGAGGGAGTCTGGGCCCTGGAGATGGAACCAGGGTTAACATTACCTCTGATCCCTGGTTGTCAGGGGGCGCTGGAATGCTGGGATTAACGGTCTTGTGGAGGAGAGGGTGAAGACAGGACCTCTCTGTCTCAATCCTCTTTTTGCTCTGTCTCACTCTCTCTTTTCTCACTTTCTCACATTTCTCTCAGTTTCACCCTTTCTGTTTGTCGTACTCTTCTCTTTTCTATCTCTTTCTATTTTCTCTGTCTCACTCTGTCTCTTTTCAACATATTGCAGTGACAGGAACCCTATTGTAGACAGCAACACAATTAGACTCAACCAAATCAAGAGAAAACAAAAATATAATTACTTGACACATTGGAAAGAATGAACAAAAAAAGAGAGCACACTAGAATGCTATTTGGCCCTAAAAAGAGAGTACATAGTTGCAGAATACCTGACCTAATACCTCCCTTATCCTACCTCATTTGCACACACTGTATATAGACTTTTTCTATTGTATTATTGACTGTATGTTTGTTTATTCCATGTGTAATTCTGTGTTGTTGTTTGTGTCGCACTGCTTTGCTTTATCGTGGCCAGGTCGCAGTTGTAAATGAGAACTTGTTCTCAAATAGCCTACCTGGTTAAATAAAGGTGAAATTAAAAATAAACTGACCCAAAATTAAGGAAATCTTTAACTATGACTCAGTGAGCATAGCCTTGCTACTGAGAAAGGCTGCCATAGGCAGACCTGGCTCTCAAGAGAAGACAGGCTATGTGCACACTGCCCACAAAATGATATGGAAACTGAGCTGCACTTCCTAACCTCCTGCCCAATGTATGACCATATTAGAGACACATATTTCCCTCAGATTACACAGACCCACAAAGAATTCAAAAACAAACACATATCTACTGGTTGAAATACCACAGTGTGCCATCGCAGCAGTAAGATGTGTGACCTGTAGCCACAAGAACAGGCAACCAGTGAAGAACAACCCCACTGTAAACACAACCCATATTCATGTTTATTTATTTTCCCTYTTGTACTTTAACTATTTGCACATCATTACAACACTGTATATAGCCATAAAATKACATTTGAAATGTCTCTGTTCCTTTGAACTTTTGTGAGTGTAATGTTTACTGTTCATTTTTTATTGTTTATTTCACTTTTGTTTATTGTCTATTTCACTTGCTTTGGCAATATAAACATATGTTTCCCTCGCCAATAAAGCCGTTTGATTTGAATTGAGAGACAGAGAGAAAGAGAGAGAATCTGATAACAGGGGGTTGGAGGGATGTATGTTATTTGTAGGGTGTACTATAACGATTCATCCGTTCTCATATAGTTTATTCACATTTTGCGACATCGTTCTGACTTCTTTGGCTTCTTTGTTTTCATGTCTAAGAAAGCCTAAGCTTCATCTTCTCAGTCCTACCATAGTATTGTGAGCCTGTTGAAATAGGTATGTTTGTGAGATAGGGGCATCGCAGTCTTGTTGTTGTGAACATATTAACGTGCACCTACTCTCCAACTAGAGGACCTGTTAGGCCTGAACTCCTCTCTGCGAACCTCACACAATGGACATCGTATGTTATTAGTGGTTTTGTGAAGATTACCGGTTATTCCACTACCGATACCGCAGCTCCAGGGGCTAGGTCAGCCAGGACTTCAGAGGAGGGAGGTGTGTGTCTGTGTGACATCAATCAGTGTGTCTGACCCGCACGGCCGACACCACAACCCCCCAGCTCAACCCTTTCCTCCCTTCCTCTTCCCTCCCTTCTGTCACAGGTCAGCACTGATGCTGTCATCGTCTGTTCTCTCTCTGCCTGCATCCAACCCTCCAACCCCTGTTATATCTCTCTCCTCTCTCTCTCTCTCTCTCTCTCGCTCTCTCTCTCTCTCTCTCTCTCCTCTCTTCTCTCTCTCTCTCTCTCTCGCATTCTCTCTCTTCTCTTCTTCTTTCTTTTCTTTCCTTCTCCTCCTCATTCAAAATTCAGATTCAATTCAAGGGGCTTTATTGCATGCGGAAACATGTGTTAACATTGCCAAAGCAAGTGACGGTAGATATTATACAAAAGTGAAATAAACAATACCAATTAACAAGTAACATTACACATACAGAAGTTTCAAAACAATAAAACATTAACAATGTTATATTTTATATATATCAGTGTGTTGTACAATGTACATGTTAAGGCACCAAGTCTCTCTCTCTCTCTCTCCTCTCTCTTCTCTTCTCTCCTCTCCTCTCTCTCTCTCTCTCTCCTCCTTTCTCTTCCCCTCTCTCTCATCGGTCGTTCTCTGTGTTGTGCTTCTGCTGGCAGGCATCAAA
>NC_036843.1:22534449-22541617 GCF_002910315.2 Salvelinus sp. IW2-2015
GCCATCCAAACCCTCCAACCCCTGTTATATCTCTCTCTCTCTCGTCTCTCTCTCTCTCTCTCCTCTCTCTCTCTCTCTCTCTTCTCCTCCTCTCTCTCTCTCTCTCTCTCTCGTTCTCTCTCTCTCTTCTTCTCTCTCCTCTCTCTCTCTCTCAATTCAAATTCAGATTCAATTCAAGGGGCTTTATGGCATGGGAAACATGTGTTAACATTGCCAAAGCAAGTGAGGTAGATATTATACAAAAGTGAAATAAACAATACCAAATTAACAGTAACATTACACATACAGAAGTTTCAAAACAATAAAGACATTACACAATGTTATATTATATATTATACAGTGTTTGTAACAATGTACAAATAGTTAAGCAGCACCAAGTCTCTCTCTCTCTCTCTCGCTTCTCTCTCTCTCTCTCCTCTCCTCTCTCTCTCTCTCTCTCTCTCTCTCTCTCTCGGCGTGTGTGTGTCTGGCTGGAGCATCCAAACCTCCAACCCCTGTTATCAGATTCTCTCTCTTTCTCTCCTGTCTCTCAATTCAAAATCAAAACGGCTTTAGGTGCGAGGGAAACATATGTTTATATTTGCAAGCAAGCTGAAATAGACAATAAACAAAAGTGAAAAAAACAATAAAAATGAAGTAAACATTACACTCACAAAGTTCAAAGGAAAGAAGCAATTTCAAATGTAATCTTTATTGGCTATATACAGTGTTGTAATGATGTGCAAATAGTTAAAGTACAAAAGGGAAAAATAAACATGAATATGGGTTGTGTTTACAGTGGGGTTGTTCTTCACTGGTTGCCTGTTCTTGTGGCTACAGGTCACACATCTTACTGCTGGCGATGGCACACTGGTGTATTTCAACCAGTAGATAGTGTTGTTTTGAATCTTTGGTATCTCCTCTCTTTTGTGTTGGTTGGTTGTTGGATGCAGGCAGAGAGAGACAGACGATGACAGATCAGTGCTGACCTGTGACAGAAGGGAGGAGGGAAGAGGAAGGAGGGAAAGGGGTTGAGCTGGGGGGTTGGTTCGGCCGTAGGGGTCAGACACACTGATTGATGTCACACAGACACACCCTCCCTCCTCTGGGAGTCCTGCCTACCTTAGCCTGCTGTGGAGTGGAACTCTGGGTACTTAAAACACTAATGACATAATGTCCATTGTGAGGTCAGAGGGAGTTCAGGCCTACAGGGCTCTGTGTGTGTCTGGGGTTACACACAATGAGCTGCATGCCTTCACACAGACCATTAACAGTTCACAATACAGAGACTGAGAATGAACTAGGCTTTCTTAGACATGAAACAAAGAAGCAAAGAAGTTAAACAGAAAGATGTACTTGAACATTTGAAAAATGTGATAAACTATTATGAGAACGGATGAATCGAGTACCGAAAAAAATATCTCTTCCCATTCCCTCATGATCGTTCACCTCTGATGTCATGTTTGACAGATTCAGAAGCAGCAGGGTTGAAGGTGAGACTGGTCTACGATAAGTTTGTCCAGTCTGAGATGCTATAGAAGCTTACTAGTGTTAACCCCAAGCTACAAATCACCCCTACAGCTAGGTTGAAGGTGAGAGACTGTGAGACAATATTGTGTTGTCACAGTGTTGTGAACTATATTTATGCTCACTGTGAGTGCTGTTGTCTGTGCCCAATAATGTTTGTAGCATGTTTTGTGTTGCTACCACGTTGTGTTGCTACCATGTTGTTGTCATGTTGTGTTGCTACCATGTTGTTGTCATGTTGTGTTGCTACCATGCTGTATTGTCATGTGTTGCTGCCATGCTATGTTGTTGTTTTAGGTCTCTCTTTATGTAGTGTTGATGTGTGTCTCTTGTCGTGATGTGTGTTTCGTCCTATATTTATATTTTTATTTTATTTTTATTTTTTATCCCAGCCCCCAATCCCGCAGGAGGCCTTTTGCCTTTTGGTAGGCCGTTTAGTATTGTAAATACTAATTTGTTCTTAACTGACTTGCCTAGTTAAATAAAGGCTAAATAAAATAAAATAAATTGTAATTAACAACTTCAAGTCGGCGTCTAAACATTTCAACAGCACTGAAACTTTCGAGCCTTCTTTTCTGTCACCTGCGAACACACATACAATTTGCAACACCCGAAATCAAACAAAGAAAAATAAGATGTTTGAGAAAGTACCAGTGCTTTATTACAAAAGTTTTATGTACAGGTGTAACAGGATGAATTAATMTTTCTCTCCAATTAGAGTGTTGTCGATGTTAAAGCAGCTGGAGAGTGTTATATAGTCAAGTCCTCTACTGCTATAGAGACAATTGAAATCAGACAGTCTGCTGTTCATATTGACCGCTTTGGATGTGCAAATGTCAGGATTAATACTTTGACTTCTAATAATTAATTTCTTCGACAAGAAATGTCAATAGTGAATATGTGAAAATAAAACGAGAAAGTGAAGTTATAACGATGATGGCATGATCCAGTATTTTCATTTTTCATCTTTTAGTATTATTAGGCTAACATTTTTATCCACTGTTAAAGTAATTAGACACATACAGTACTTTATTAAAGTTTCACTTCTTCTGGTACATTGTTGGAACTGAACTTTTCCCATTGTTATATCTTACCAATCTGTGACAACACTACATCAACAATGAATTTAATAGAGTACCCTATTCCCTAACAGTAGACTGTCACAATGAGCAGAAGCTGTGCATAGGGATTTTAATGCACTGTCTCTACCGGTAGAAAGTCTCACTCAGCAGCTTGTATCCGTCACTATAGCAGGTTAGGGCTAGTTTTGACAGACTCCATTGAGGCACAGATAAATAATGAACCTCTGTGTGTGCGTCTGTATACCTGTACACATTCTTATGTGCATATTGTGTTTATAATATGTTAGCTTGCGAACCCCCCCGCTCTCTCACTTTCCTTCTATCTCTCTTTCTCTCTCTTTGTCCCCCTCTCTCTCTCTGTCTCTGTCTCTCTCTCTCTCTGGGTCATTGTAAAGTGCATATGGTCGGTGTATTGCAGTGTTGTTGGGCAGTGCTACCATGTTCCAGAGGTCAAGCTATTCTGGAGTCTGGAAGGCAGAGCATGCCTCATGTTCCTAGGAAGGCAGAGCATGCCTCGTGTTCCTAGGAAGGCAGACATTGCCTCAGTCCTAGTAAGGCAGATGCATTGCCTGTGTTTCCTAGGAAGCAGAGCATGGCCTCGTGTTCCTAGGAAGGCAGAGCATGCCTCAGTGTTCCTAGAAGCAGAGATGCTCTGTCCTAGAGGCAGAGCATGCTCGTGTTCCAGGAAGGCAGAGCATGCCTCGTGTTTCCTAGGAAGGCAGAGCATGCCTTGTGTTCCTAGGAATGGGCAGAGCATGCCTCTTTAGTTTCCTGGAAGCAGAGCATGCCTCGTGTTCCTAGGAAGGCAGAGCATGCCTCATGTTCCTAGGAAGCAGAGCATGCTCGTGTTCCTAGGAAGGCAGAGCATGCTCTTTTCCTAGAAGCAGAGCATGCCTCGTGTTCGAAGCAGAGCATGCCTCATGTTCCTAGGAAGGCAGAGCATGCCTCGTGTTCCTAGGAAGGCAGAGCATGCCTCGTGTTCCTAGGAAGGCAGAGCATGCCTCGTATTCCTAGGAAGGCAGAGCGAGTCTCATGTTCCTAGGAAGGCAGAGCATGCCTCGTGTTCCTAGGATGCAGAGCATGCCTCATGTTCCTAGTCTTTTGTTCTCTCTAGAGTTGGTGTGAAATGCTACGCTGATGAATAGCTGACATATTCAATCATGTAGTGCAAAACCGGTTCCTAATCCTTCCCTCTGACACTCTCCCTCTGACTCTCACCTCTCTCTGACTCTCTCTCTCCCTCAGACTCTCTCTCTGACTCTCTCTCTCTGACGCTCTCTCTCTCTCTGACTCGCTCTCTCTCTCTCTCTCTCTCTCTGATCTCTCTGACTCTCTCTCTCTCTCTTGACTCCTCTCTCTCTCTCTTGCTCGCTCTTGCGCTGACTCTCTCTCTGACACTCTCCCTCGACTCGTTTCTCTCTTGACTCCTTGCTCTCTCTGACTCTCTGACTCTCTCTCTCTCTGACTCTCACTCTCTGACTCGCTCTATGACTCTCTCTCTTTCTCTGACTCTCTCTTTCTCTCTGACTCTCTCTCTTTGCATATGTGTGTGGGATTCATTCAATGGCTTTGAGGAGTTTACCACATCAGTCACTGGCGTCATTAATAAGTGCATCGACGACGTTGTCCCAACAGTGACCGTAAGTAAACAAACAGAAGCCATGGATTACAGGCAACATTCTCAATGAGCTAAAGGCTAGAATTGCTGCGTTCAAGGAGCGGGACACTATGACCTCCAATGAGCAATCAAACAGGCAAGCATCAATACAGGACTAAGATCGAATCCTTATATGCAGGATCTGACGCTCGCACATGTGGCAGGGCTTGCAAACTAGCAGGATTACAAAGGAAAACATAGCCGAGAGYTGCCCATTGATGCAAGCCTACCAGACAGGCTAAATGCCTTCAATGCTCTCTTCGAGGCAAGCAACACTGAACCATGCATGAGAGCACTAGCTGTTCCGGACGACTATGTGATCACACTCTCCACAGCCGATGTGAGTAAGACCTTTAAACAGGTTAACATTCAGACTGATTACCAGGATGTGTATGCAGAGCATGCGCTGACCAGCTGGCAAGTGTCATCACTGACATTTTCAACCTATCCCTGACCAGTCTGTAACACCAACACTATTCAAGGAGACCACCATAGAGGGTGGAATAGTGGGGACCAATTGGATGTTTACTTAGTAGCAATGCAAATATCATGGTTCAGTTACATAGACACTCAATCATCATGTTACTTTTTAATGGTACGTTATTAACAAACATATATTTTGATAAATAGAATTGAAAGTTGTGTCATTATGGTAAGTGGTGAAATAAGTATAGCCAGTTACAATTGTAATGGCTTAGCAGATAATAAGAAAAGACGATCAGTATTTACCTGGCTAAAAGAGAAGGAATATAATATCTATTGTTTACAGGAAACTCATTCAACAATTTTGGAAAAAGAACTGGGGGGGGGGGCGAAATACATTTCTCCCATGGGCAAAGAAATTCAAAAGGGGTGATGGTATTAATTAACAGTAATTTTGATCCAAATGTGCAAATTGTCCAAACAGATCATCAAGGTAGATGGAGGATTTTAAATATGTTATTGGACAATAAACAGATATGGCTTATTAACCTATACGGTCCAAATAATGATGATCCAAGCTTCTTTGAAAATATATATAAGAATTAATCTACTTTACAAGCAACACTAGACTCTATTATTATGGTGGGAGATTTTAATACGGTCTTAAATACCTCTATGGACCGGAAAGGAAATCAAACTACAAACTTTCACCCTCAGGCACTTAAGGAAATCAGGAATGTCATGAGTATATTGTAATTAGTGGATATTTGGAGACTTAAATACCCTGACCTAGTGAGCTATACATGGTGGAGGCTTAATCAAGCTAGATGTCTTTTCTACTTTCTTATGCCATTCTCTCTGGCACCAAAAGTTTAATATGTGTTGTTGGGGACAGAATGCGGTCGGTTCATCACATAATTGTAACGGCTTTCATATTCGTCCTCCTCCTCGGACGAGGAGAGGCGAGACGGATCGGACCAATACGCGGAGTGGTTAGTGTTCATAATGATTTAATATAACAAAACTGAACACTGAATTACAAAACAAATAAACGAAGTGCAGAAACCTATACAGTACCGTGTGGTGAAAAACACAAACACGGAAACAAACACCCACAAAACACACGTGAAACCCAGGCTGCCTAAGTATGATTCTCAATCAGGGACAACGATTGACAGCTGCCTCTGATTGAGAATCATACCAGGCCGAACACAAAAATCCCAACATAGAAAATCAACCATAGACAAACCCACCCAACTCACATGGAAATGCAGAGCATGCCTCATGTTCCTAGTCTTTTGTTCTCTCTAGAGTTGGTGTGAAATGCTACGCTGATGAATAGCTGACATATTCAATCATGTAGTGCAAAACCGGTTCCTAACCCTTCCCTCTGACACTCTCCCTCTGACTCTCACCTCTCTCTGACTCTCTCTCTCTCCCTCAGACTCCTCTCTGACTCTCTCTCTCTGACGCTCTCTCTCTCTCTGACTCGCTCTCTCTCTCTCTCTTCCTCTCTCTCTCTGACTCTCTCTGCTCTCTCTCTCTCTCTGACTCTCTCTCTCTCTCTCTCTGACTCGCTCTCCCTCTCTGTCTCTCTCTGACACCTCCTCTGACTCTTCTCTCTCTGACTCCTCTCTCTCTGACTCTCTGACTTCTCTCTCTCTGACTCTCACTCTCTGACTCGCTCTATGACTCTCTCTCTTTCTCTGACTCTCTCTTTCTCTCTGACTTCTTCTCTTTGCATATGTGTGTGGGATTCATCAATGGCTTTGAGGAGTTTACCACATCAGTCACTGGCGTCATTAATAAGTGCATCGACGACGTTGTCCCAACAGTGACCGTAAGTAAACAAACAGAAGCCATGGATTACAGGCAATTCTCAATGAGCTAAAGGCTAGAATTGCTGCGTTCAAGGAGCGGGACACTATGACCTCCAATGAGCAATCAAACAGGCAAGCATCAATACAGGACTAAGATCGAATCCTTATATGCAGGATCTGACGCCTCGCACTGTGGCAGGGCTTGCAAACTAGCAGGATTACAAAGGAAAACATAGCCGAGAGCTGCCCATTGATGCAAGCCTACCAGACAGGCTAAATGCCTTCAATGCTCTCTTCGAGGCAAGCAACACTGAACCATGCATGAGAGCACTAGCTGTTCCGGACGACTATGTGATCACACTCTCCACACCGATGTGAGTAAGACCTTTAAACAGGTTAACATTCAGACTGATTACCAGGATGTGTATGCAGAGCATGCGCTGACCAGCTGGCAAGTGTCATCACTGACATTTTCAACCTATCCCTGAAGTCTGTAACACCAACACTATTCAAGGAGACCACCATAGAGGGTGGAATAGTGGGGACCAATTGGATGTTTACTTAGTAGCATGCAATATCATGGTTCAGTTACATAGACACTCAATCATCATGTTACTTTTTAATGGTACGTTATTAACAAACATATATTTTGATAAATAGAATTGAAAGTTGTGTCATTA
>NC_036843.1:22544729-22566649 GCF_002910315.2 Salvelinus sp. IW2-2015
CAATCATTATCCAGGCGACAACAAACCTCCAACTAGAACTCACATACCTAGACAAACCCACCCAACTCACGCCCTGACCAACTAAAATAAATACAAAAACAAGGAAAACAGGTCAGGAACGTGACAATAATTAGCTATATCATTACTCTTACAGAATTTCCACGTGGGCGAGGATATTGGAAATTTAATCAAAGCCTACTAGATGATAAATTGTTAGATCTAGGACAGAAGAATTTATAACTGACTTTTTCAGACATAACATAGGTACAGCAGATCCCCTATTGTATGGGACACTTTTAAATGTTCCTTTAAAGGCCATGCAATTCAGTTCTCTACTGCAAAACAAAAGCAATTTAGATCAAAAGAGTCCATATTAACAAAGGAAATTGATGGACTAACAGTACAGTTAGATAGCAATAAAAACTGTACCATAGAGGCACAGAATAAGTTAGAAGAATAACAAAATAAATGGAGGAACTTTTTAAGAAAGATCCAGTGAAATATATTATAAAAATAAAGCAAACTGGATGAAATGGGGAAAAATACAAATTATTTTTCAATCTCAATATAGAAATGCTACCAATTTTTTATTTATTGAAACTTGTTACAAACGATGGAGTCACGCATGATTCAACGAATTATATTTTGAAAGAGGATATAAAGTACTTCAAGAATATGTTTTAGTTTCAGTCTCCTCCATGTCCATAACGTGGTAAGTGGTGAAATAAGTATAGCCAGTTACAATTGTAATGGCTTAGCAGATAATAAGAAAAGACGATCAGTATTTACCTGGCTAAAAGAGAAGGAATATAATATCTATTGTTTACAGGAAACTCATTCAACAATTTTGGAAAAAGAACTGGGGGGGGGGGCGAAATACATTTCTCCCATGGGCAAAGAAATTCAAAAGGGGTGATGGTATTAATTAACAGTAATTTTGATCCAAATGTGCAAATTGTCCAAACAGATCATCAAGGTAGATGGAGGATTTTAAATATGTTATTGGACAATAAACAGATATGGCTTATTAACCTATACGGTCCAAATAATGATGATCCAAGCTTCTTTGAAAATATATATAAGAATTAATCTACTTTACAAGCAACACTAGACTCTATTATTATGGTGGGAGATTTTAATACGGTCTTAAATACCTCTATGGACCGGAAAGGAAATCAAACTACAAACTTTCACCCTCAGGCACTTAAGGAAATCAGGAATGTCATGAGTATATTGTAATTAGTGGATATTTGGAGACTTAAATACCCTGACCTAGTGAGCTATACATGGTGGAGGCTTAATCAAGCTAGATGTCTTTTCTACTTTCTTATGCCATTCTCTCTGGCACCAAAAGTTTAATATGTGTTGTTGGGGACAGAATGCGGTCGGTTCATCACATAATTGTAACGGCTTTCATATTCGTCCTCCTCCTCGGACGAGGAGAGGCGAGACGGATCGGACCAATACGCGGAGTGGTTAGTGTTCATAATGATTTAATATAACAAAACTGAACACTGAATTACAAAACAAATAAACGAAGTGCAGAAACCTATACAGTACCGTGTGGTGAAAAACACAAACACGGAAACAAACACCCACAAAACACACGTGAAACCCAGGCTGCCTAAGTATGATTCTCAATCAGGGACAACGATTGACAGCTGCCTCTGATTGAGAATCATACCAGGCCGAACACAAAAATCCCAACATAGAAAATCAACCATAGACAAACCCACCCAACTCACGCCCTGACCAACTAAAATAAATACAAAACAAAGGAAAACAGGTCAGGAACGTGACAATAATTAGCATATACATTACTCTTACAGAATTTCCACGTGGGCGAGGATATTGGAAATTTAATCAAAGCCTACTAGATGATAAATTGTTTAGATCTAGGACAGAAGAATTTATAACTGACTTTTTCAGACATAACATAGGTACAGCAGATCCCCTATTGTATGGGACACTTTTAAATGTTCCTTTAAAGGCCATGCAATTCAGTTCTCATCTGCAAAACAAAAGCAATTTAGATCAAAAGAGTCCATATTAACAAAGGAAATTGATGGACTAACAGTACAGTTAGATAGCAATAAAAACTGTACCATAGAGGCACAGAATAAGTTAGAAGAATAACAAAAATAAATGGAGGAACTTATTTAAGAAAGATCCAGTGAAATATATTATAAAAATAAAGCAAACTGGATGGAAAATGGGGAAAAATACAAATTATTTTTCAATCTTCAATATAGAAATGCTACCAATTTTTTATTTATTGAAACTTGTTACAAACGATGGAGTCACGCATGATTCAACGAATTATATTTTGAAAGAGGATATAAAGTACTTCAAGAATATGTTTTAGTTTCAGTCTCCTCCATGTCCACTAACCGAAGCCAATTGTATGGATTATTTTCCTAGTAATAATGTAAAATTAACATCTGTACAAAAAGACTCATGTGAAGGCCAAATTACAGAGGAGGAACTTCTTGATGCAGTTAAAACCTTTARGGYTGGGAAAACTCCAGGGCTGGATGGCATACCAGTGGAAGTATACCAAACTTTTTTTGACATACTCAGAGGACCATTATTAGCATGTTTTAACCACTCCTATATAAATGGTAGATTTTCGGACATGCAACAAGGTCTGATTTCATTACTACTAAAACAGGATCCAAGTGGTATCTATAAAGATGTAGTTCATTAAAAAAAGTGGAGGCCTCTTACACTTCAGTGTTGTGATGCAAAAATCCTAGCAAAATGCTTGGCGCATAGAATTCAAAAAGTATTGTCAGATATTATTCATCCTAATCAGACAGGTTTTTACTTGGACGATACATTGGAGATAATATAAAAGGAAGCGATTCCCAAACCTTCCATAACAAAGCCATCACGTACAGAGAGATGAACCTGGAGAAGAGTCCCCTAAGCAAGCTGGTCCTGGGGCTCTGTTCACAAACACAAACAGACCCCACAGAGCCCCAGGACATTAATAATATTTGACCCAACCAAATCATGAGAAAACAAAAAGATAACACATTGGAAAGAATTAACAAAAAAACTGACTAGAACAAACTAGAATGCTATTTGGCTCTAAACAGAGAGTACACAGTGTCAGAATACCTGCCCACTGTGACAGACCCAAACCTAAGGAAAGCTTTGACTATGTACAGACTCAGTGAGCATAGCCTTGCTATTGAGAAAGGCCGTCGTAGGCAGACCTGGCTCTTAACTTCTCTAGGATAGGGGGCAGCATTTTCACTTTTGGATAAATAGCGTGCCCAATTTCAACTTCCTTCTACTCATCCCCAGAATATATGATATGCATATTATTAGTAGATTTGGATAGAAAACACTCTGAAGTTTCTACAACTGTTTGAATCATGTCTGTGAGTATCACAGAACTTATGTAGCAGGCAAAACCCCGAGGACTAACCATTCAGATTTTTTTTTTTTTTGTTGAGGTCACTGTCTGTTCAATGAGTTTTCATTGCAGTTCCTACCGCTTCCACTGGATGTCACCAGTCTTTGGAAATTGGTTGAGGTTATTCCTTTGTGCAATGAAGAAGTACGGCCATCTTGAATCAGTGTAACGTTATGTGTACTGTTTGAGAGTTGCACAAGACTAGAAAAGTAGCGTTAGTTTGTTGTCCTCCTGTATTGAAAACAGATAGACCCGTCTTCAATTTGATCAATTATTAACGTTTTATTTGAATTTGGCGCTTTGCATTTTCCCTGGCTTTTGGCCAAGTACATATCCCAGAGAGGTTTTAAGAGAAGACAGGCTATGTGCACACTGCCCACAAAGTTAGGTGGAAACTGAGCTCCACTTTCTAACCTCCTGCCCAATGTATGACCATATTAGAGACACATATTTCCCTCAGATTACACAGATCCAAAAAGAATTCGAAAACAAACCCAATTTTGATGAACTCCCATATCTATTGGGTGAAATACCACAGTGTGCCATCACAGCAGCAAGATGTGTGACCTGTTGCCACAAGAAAGGTCAACCAGTGAAGAACAAACACCATTGTAAATACAACCCATATTTATGCTTATTTATTTTCCCTTTTGTACTTTAACCATTTGCACATCGTTACAACACTGTATATATACATAATATGACATTTGTAATATCTTCCACTTCTGTGAGTGGAATGTTTACTGTTAATTTTTATTGTTTATTTCACTTTTGTATATTATCTACCTCACTTGCTTTGGCAATGTTATTAACATATGTTTCCCATGCTAATAAAGCCCCTTGAATTGATTTGAATATAAGACAAGTACTGGAAACAATAGAATACTATGAAATATCGGTCTGGCCTGGTTTTCATAGCTGATTTTGAAAAGGCTTTTGATAAAGTACGACTGGAGTTTATATATAAATGCCTAGAATATTTCAATTTTGGGGAATCTCTTATAAAATGGGTTAAAGTTATGTATAGTAACTCTAGGTGTAAAATAGTAAATAATGGCTACATCTCAGAAAGTTTTAAACAATCTAGAGGAGTAAAACAAGGTTGTCCACTATCGGCATATCTATTTATTATTGCCATTGAAATGTTAGCTGTTAAAATTAGATCCAACAATAATATTAAGGGATTAGAAATCCATGGCTTAAAAACTAAGGTGTCATTGTCGCTGATGATTCATGTTTTCTTTTAAAACCACAATTTGAATCCCTCCACGGACTCATAGAGCTATCCTCTTTGGATTAAAACCAAATTATGATAGGTGTACTATATTACGAAGCAAATTTTACATTACCATGTAGTTTACCAATTAAATGGTCTGACGGAGATGTGGACATACTCGGTATACAATCCCAAAATAAAGAAATGATCTCACTCCAATACATTTTTAGAGAAAGTTTGAAAAATAGATCTCGCTACCATGGAAAGGAAAATACCAGAATATTTGTGGAAAAATCACCCTGATTAACTCTTTAGTTATATCACAATTGACCTATTTGCTTATGGTTTTGCCTACACCTAATGACCTGCTTTTTAAATTATATGAACAACATTTTAAATTTTTGGGGAACGACAAGCCAGACAAAATCAAAAGGGCCTATTTATAAAACGAATATGAATTTGGAGGACAGAAATTATTAAATATTAAAGCATTAGACTTCTCACTAAAAGCATCAGTCATACAAAAGTTATACTTAAATCCAAACTGGTTCTCTAGTAAATTGGTAGGAATGTCTCATCCTATGTTCAGAAATTGCCTTTTTCCTTTTATTCAGATTACAACTGCTCACTTTCGGATGTTTGAAAAGGAAATGATCTCCTAAATATCGTTATTTTTTAAACAAGCCTTAGAAAGTTGGTTGCAATTTCAGTTTAATCCACCTGAAAAGACAGAACAAATAATACAACAAATATTGTTGTTAAACTCAAATATACTAATTGATTAAAAAAAGTGTTTTCGAATAAATGTTTAAAAAAATGTATAATTTTAGTGAATGATATCATAAATAGGACTGGTGGAGTTATGTCACACATGCAGCTAACACAGACATATGGAAATGTCTGCTCTACCAAAAATTACAAACAACTAATTGCAGGATTACTACAAAAATGGAAGAGGCAAGTAGAGGGGAACAAAGTAAGGGACTTGTATGTCGGCCCTGCATTAAAGACCATAAATAGTTTAAGAAAAGTTTGATAAATAAACATATATACCAATTTCATTTAAGGACCWAAAAACTGACAGCTGTGCCATATAAATTGCAAAATATTTGGGAATGGGTACATTTTCAATGTACCCATTTCCATGGCACATGGTTGATGAATTGATACGCAAAACAACACCGGATTCAAAACTTCAACATTTTCAATATGAATTACTATACAAAATTCTTGCAACCAATAGAATGTTATATATATGGGGGATACAATTTGCAGATTTTGCTGTGAGGAGGCAGAGTCATTAGATCATTTATTTTGGCATTGTCCATATGTACCTAGTTTTTGGTCACAGGTCCAGAAATGGCTGAAGAATTGCAACATTTGCCTAGAACTAATGCTGCTGATAGCAATACTGGGTGATTTGAAAAGCCACAGTCAATCAATAAATAATATAATAATTATGGCTTACACTCACTGGCTTACACACAATACCCCATAATGTCTGCTGTTCCCACATGCTTCAAGAGGGCCACCATTGTTCCTGTTCCCAAGAAAGGTAACAGAGCTAAACGACTATCGCCCGTAGCACTCAATTCCATCATCATGAAGTGCTTTGAGAGACTAGTCAAGGCTCATATCACCTCCACCGTACCTGACACCCTAGACCCACTCCAATTTGCTTACCGMCCCAATAGGTCCACAGACGACGCAATCGCAATCACACTGCACACTGCCCTAACCCATCTGGACAAGAGGAATACCTCTAGAATGCTGTTCATCGATTACAGCTCAGCATTTAACACCATAGTGCCCTCCAAACTTGTCATTAATCTTGAGACCCTGGGTCTCGACCCCGCCCTCTGCAAACCGGGTCCTGGACTTTCTGACGGGCCGCCCCCAGGTGGTGAGGGTAAGAAAACCCCGCTGATCCACCCCGCTGATCCTCAACACTGGGGCCCCACAATGGTGCGTTCTCAGCCCTCTCCTTTACTCCCTGTTCACCCATGACTGCGGGGCCATGCACTCCTCCAACTCAATCATCAAGTTTGCAGACGACACTACAGTGGTTGGCTTGATTACCAACAACGACGAGACGGCCTACAGGGAGGAGGTGAGGGCCCCCGGAGTGTGGTGTCAGGAAAATAACCTCACACTCAACGTCAACAAAACAAAGGAGATGATTGTGGACTTCAGGAAACAGCAGAGGGAGCACCCCCCTATCCACATCGACGGGACAGTAGTGGAGAAGGTGGAAAGTTTTAAGTTCCTCGGCGTACACAACATGGACAAACTGAAATGGTCCACCCACACAGACAGCGTGGTGAAGAAGGTGCAACAGCGTCTCTTCAACCTCAGGAGGCTGAAGAAATTCAGCTTGTCACCAAAAACACTCATAAACTTTTACAGATGCACAATCGAGAGCATCCTGTCTGGGCTGTATCACCGCCTGGTATGGCAACTGCTCCGCCCACAACTGAAAGGCTGTCCAGAGGGTAGTTAGGTCTGCACAACGCATCACCGGGGGCAAACTATCTGCTATCTGCAAACTACAGGAAGGCCAAAAAGATCATCAAGGACCACAACCACCCGAGCCATCGCCTGTTCACCCTGCTATCATCCAGAAGGCGAAGTCAGTACAGGTGCATCAAAGCTGGGACCGAGAGACTGAAAAACTGCTTCTATCTCAAGGCCATCAGACTGTTAAACAGCCATCACTAACATTGAGTGGCTGCTGCCAACATACTGACTCAAATCTCTAACCACTTTAATCAACAACCAACTTGACAGAGCTTGAAGAATGTGCCCAAATTGTACAATCCAGGTGTGCAAAGCTTATAGAGAATAATGAGAAAGTCTCACAGCTGTCAAAAATACTTATTTAAATGAGACATTTATGTATTTCATTTTCAATACATCGGCCAACAACAAGAAAAAAGTTGTCATTGTGGGGTATTGTGTGTAGATGGGTGAGAAAAATCAATAATCAATTTAATCCATTTTGAATTCAGGCTGTAACAACACGTGGAAAGAGTCAAGGGGTATGAATACTTTCTGAAGGCCCTGTATGTACCTAAATTACCTCGTAACCCTGCACATCGACTTGGTACTGGTACTCTGTGTACTGTATATAGCCAAGTTATCGTTACTCATTGTGTTTTTATGTTGCTTGTATTATTACGTGTCATTACTTTTCTATTATTTCTCTATTTTCTTTCTCTCTGCATTATCTGTTGTTTACGAAGCATGTGCCAAACACAATTAGATTTGATTTGTGTGTGTGTTGGATAGAGAGAGCAACATAGAGAAAGTAGAGAATGTCTGCATGTTGATGTGTGTTGTTTTTTTCTACTACATTTTCCCCAAATATGTCTGTCACTGAACACATACAAATACACACGCACGCACGCACGCACGCACACACACACACACACACACACACATACAAACATACACTCTCTTGAGACTTTTGACATTACGTTCTTATTATGTAATGGCTGGTATGAATATGCATGAGAAATCAAATCAAATTGTATTTGTGACATGCGCCGAATACAACAGGTATTTCACCTGACAGTGAAATGCTTACTTACAAGGCTTAAACCAACAATGCAGTTTTAAGAAAAAGAAATATAATAAATAAAAATAAGTAAGAGAAAAGAAAAACAAATATGTGTCAATGTGAGGGGGCACCGGTGTCGAGGTAGTTGAGGTAATTATGTACATGCAGGTAGGGTTATTAAAGTGGACATGCATAGATAATAACAGAGAGTAGCAGCAGCGTGGAGGGGGGAGAACAAAAAGTCTGGGTAGCCATTTGGTTAGCTGTTCAGGACTCTTAAGGCTTGGGGGTAGAAGTTGTTTGGAAGCCTCTTGGACCTAGACTTGGTGCTACGGTACCACTTGCCATGCGGTAGCAGAGAGAACAGGCTATGACTAGGGTGGGTGGAGTCTGAACATTTTTAGGCCTTCCTCTGACACGGCCTGGTATAGAGGTCCTGGATGGCAGGAAGCTTGGCCCCGGTGATGTACTGGGCCGTACGTACGCACTACCCTCTGTAGTACCTTGTGGYCGGAGGCCGAGCAGTTGCCATACAAGGCAGTGATGTAACCCGTCAGGGTACTCTCGATGGTGCAGCTGTAAAACCTTTTGAGGATCTGAGGACCCATGACAGATCTTTTCAGTCTCCTGAGGGGGAATAGGTTTTGTCGTGACGTCTTCACGACTGTCTTGGTGTGCTTGGACCATGTCAGTTTGTTGGTGATGTGGACGCCAAGGAACTTGAAGCTCTCAATCTGCTCCACTACAGCCCCGTCGATGAGAATGGGGGCGTGCTCGGTCCTCCTTTTCCTATAGTCCACAATCATCTCCTTTGTCTTGATCACATTTAGGGAGAGGTTGTTGTCCTTGCACCACACGGTCAGGTCTCTGACCTCCTCCCTGTAGGCTGTCTCATCGTTGTCGGTGATCAGGCCTACCACTGTTTTATCATCAGCCAACTTATTGATGGTTTTAGAGATGTGCCTGGCCGTGCAGTCATGAGTGAACAGGGAGTACAGAAGGGGACTGAGCACGCACCCCTGAGGGGCCCCCGTGTTGCGGATGTGCGTGGCGGATGTGTTGTTACCTACCCTTACCACCTGTGGGCAGCCCATCAGGAAGTCTAGGATCCAGTTGCAGAGGGAGGTGTTTAGTCCTAGGGTCCTTCGCTTACTGATGAGTTTTGAGGGCACTGTGGTGTTGAACGCTGAGCTGTAGTGAATGAATAGCATTCTCACATAGGTGTTCCTTTTGTCCAAGTGGGAAAGGGCAGTGTGGAGTGCAATAGAGATTGCATCATCTGTGGATCTGTTGGTGCGGTATGAAAATTGAAGTGGATCAAGGGTTTCTGGGATAATGGTGTTGATGTGAGCCATGACCAGCCTTTCAAAGCATTGAGTGACATGAGTGCTACGGGTCGGCAGTCATTTAGGCAGGTTACCTTAGTGTTCTTGGATACAAAGTGTTATGGGTACGGGGACTATGTTGGTATGCTTGAAACATGTTGGAATTACAGACAAGACAGAGAGAGGTTGAAAATGTTAGTGAAGACACTCGCCAGTTGGTAAGCGCATGCTTGGAGTACACGTCCTGGTAATCCGTCTGGCCCAGCGGCCTTGTGAACGTTGACCTGTTTAAAGGTCTCACTCACATTGGTTGTGGAGAGCGTGATCACAAAGTCATCCAGAACAGCTGATGCTCTCATGCATGTTTCAGTGTTACTTGTCTCGAAGCAGACATACTGTATAAGTTATTTAGTTCGGCTGGTAGGCTTGTGTCACTGGGCAGCTCTCGGCTGTGCTTCCCTTTGTAGTCTGTAATAGTTTGTAAGCTCTGCCATATCCGAACAGCGTCGGAGCAGGTGTAGTAGGATTCAATCTTAGACATGTATTGATGCTTCACCTGTCTGATGGTTTGTCGGAAAGTATTGCAGGATTTCTTATAAGCTTCCGAGTCCCGCTCCTTGAAAGCGGCAGCTCTACCYTTTAGCTCAGTGCGAATGTTGCCTGTAATCCATGGCTTCTRGTTGGGATACGTACGTACAGTCACTGTGGGGACCACGTCCACTATGCACTTATTAATGAAGCCGGTGACTGATGTGATGTACTCCTCAATGCCATCGGATGAATCCTGTAACATATTCCAGTCTGTGCTAGCAAAACAGTCCTGTACTTTAGCATCTGCTTCATCTGACCACTTTTTTATAGACTGAGTCACTGGTGCTTCCTGCTTAAAATTTTACTTGTAAGCAGGAATCAGGAGGATAGAGTTATGGTCAGATTTGCCAAATGGAGGGTGAGGGAGAACTTTGCATGCGTCTCTGTGTGTGGAGTAAAAGTGGTCTAGAATTTCTTTCCCTCTGGTTACACATTTAACATGCTGATAGAAATTCGGTAAAACTGATTTACGTTTCCCTGCATTAAAGTGGCCACTAGGAGCCTGCCTTTGGATGAACGTTTTCCTTATGGCGGAATACAGCTCATTGAGTGAGGTTTTTGTGCCAACCTCACTCTGTGGGTATATGTAGACAGCTACGAAAAACACAGATGAAAACTCTCTAGGTAGATAGTGGGATCTACAGCTTACCATGAGATACTCTACCTCAGGCTAGCAAAACTTTGAGACTTCCTTAGAAAGCGTGCACCAGCTGTTGTTTACATAAATGCATAGTCCCCCACCCCATGTCTTACCAGAGGCTGCTGTTTTGTCTTGCCAAGAGAGTGTATAACCCGCCAGCTGTATGTTCTTAATATCGTCGTTCAGCCACAACTCGGTGAAACATAATATATTACAGTTTTTAATGTCCCATTGGTAGGATATACGTGCTTTCAGTTCGTCCCATTTATTTTCCAGCGGATTGAACTTTAGCTAGCACGATGGAAGGCAAGGGCAGATTAGTCACTCGTCACCTGATCCTCACAAGCCACCCTGATCTTTTGCCTCGAAATCTCAGTTTCTTTCTCCAGCAAATCACAGGGATCGGAGCTTGGTCGGGTGTCTGCAGTATATCCCTTGTGTCCGACTCATTGAAAAAAAACTCCTCATCAAATTTGAGGTGAATAATCCCAGTTCTGATGTCCAGAAGCTCTTTTAGGTCATAAGTGACGGTAGAAGAAGCAACATTATGTACAAAACAATTGATTGGTTGAGCGCCGATAAGATGGCAGCCCTACCCTCTGGCGCCATCATGAAAGTGTCTCAGCTTGAGTTAACGATAGATAGATAACTTGTGGCGAGAGTCTCGACAGGGGAAACAGAATAACTTGAGGCAGAACATTGTTTTGAGTTCCTGCATCCCCACTGTGATGGAAGCCAATGAACTTCTAAACCCCTTGATTGTCACTGTTCTGTTCAACTAGTGTTTTTTTCTTCTTAAAAAAGTCTCAAGTGGAGCCTGCTTAATTTACATGTACAAATGTTGACACTACTTTTTGCCCCCCACTGGCGTTCTTGGGCACAGGGACTGTGGTGGTCTACTTGAAACGTAGTTGAATCAAAAAATGTTCCACATTATTTCAACCCAAAAATCTTGCCTTTTTTATATTCAACTTTTTAGCTAAATCCAATGACATGGTAAAATGTTTTGTTGATTTCACTCTGAATCCACATTAGTTGACAACTCAGCCAAATGTAAATAAATCAAAACTAGACGTTGAACTGACATCTGTGCCCAGTGGGATACCATTCATTAAGACCTTCACCTAGAATAAAATGTTTTATCTCTATTTTGTAGTATTGTATGGTTGTCCTAAATAACAGCTTTCTTGACAACTAAATAAATGACATTTTCGTCAAAGGACAAAAGTTAACCCATTTTATTGATTTGTTTTATCAGCCATAGCATCTTCAAACATTTCTTCAGACACACACACATAGCTACAGTATGTCTTTAACATCAGTTTCAAGGAAGTTTGGTTTTACAATGACAACGCCAATAAAACAGACATGAACTGCTCTTCGGCCTAGTCACAGGGAGCTCGTAAACGACTCAGCCAGGAAGGAGGGCACATCTCTTCAAACTGTTCTGCAGATGAGGATAGTCAACCTCCCCAGCACTGAACACACCCAGGTCCCACAACTGCACTGCTCCTCCATCATTGAGAGGGATAAATTCACAGAGCTGGAGAGAGACATGGTGGAGCTCAGAGAGCTAGTCCACACAATCCAGACAGAACAGACCAGCACAACACCCTACAACAAGACCCGGAGGGTGGAAGGTGGAGATGGACGGCTGTCTGAGAGAGCTGGCTGCTCTACGGACTGAGGTGAGAGAACTTAAAGAAGAAAGAGAGGAACACATGGCACAGCTAAATGCAGTGAAGGAGGAGAGAGAGGAACACATGGCACAGCTAAATGCAGTGAAGGAGGAGAGAGAGGAACACATGGCACAGCTAAATGCAGTGAAGRAGGAGAGAGAGGAACACATGGCACAGCTAAATGCAGTGAAGGAGAGAGAGGAACACATGGCACAGCTAACAGCAGTGAAGGAGGAGAGAAAGAAACACGTATGGCCAAGTGACAGCACTGAAGGATGAGGTGAGAAAGCTGAGGTGTGACAGAGAGCAGGACACTCTCCCAGAGAAGCCAGCAGAACAGCCCACCTCAGACCCGCACCATAACCTCAACACCACAATGGGACAGACAAGACAGGACCCACCAACCCAACAGACCCCACCCCCTCCTATCAGCCCCATGTCAGCTCCACTGATAGCTATCCTGACAACCCCCACACATCCACTGAGGAAACACAAAAGCCAGAGATTGTGCTCCTGATTGACTCAAATGGCAAATACATTCAAGAGAATAAACTTTTTCCTGAACACAAAGTGGCTAAACTCTGGTCCCCAACACTAGGCATGCTCTAGAGCTGTTGTCAGAAGACAGACTAGGGTCCCCCAGCCACATTATATTTCACACGGGCACAAACAACCTGAGGGACCAGCAGGAAACATGCTCTGCTCACACCTTGAGGAATGGTCCAGGCCTAAATCACACAAAAACAACACTAGACACTATGGAACACAAAGCTTTTACTATCTCATCCTGGAATATACAAGGTCTGAGGTCATCTGCCTTCGGCATAAAGAGCAAGAACCCAGACTTCACCAAAGAAATCAGAAATACAGACACTGTCATCCTACAAGAAACATGGTATAGAGGAGACAAACCCACTGGTTGCCCTCTAGGTTACAGAGACTACCATGTGAGAAACAGGGAAGAGACTCAGGGGGTATGCTAATTTGGTATAGAGCAGACTTAACCCACTCTATTAAATTAGTCAAAACAGGAACATTTTACATCTGGCTAGAAATGAATAAGGAAACAGAGAAAACTGTCCTCATACGTGCTACCCATCTCCCCCCAATAGAATCCCCATACTTTAACGATGACAGCTTCTCCATCCTAGAGGGGGAGATCAACCATTTCCAGGCCCAGGGACATGTACTAGTCTGTGGCAGCCTAAATGCCAGAACTGGACAATAACCTGACACCCTCAGCACACAGGGGGACAAACACCTACCTGGAGTTGACAGCATTCCCTCCCAAATATGCCCCCCTAGACACAACTACGACAACATAACCAACAAAAACGGGACACAACTCCTGTTGATCTGTCGGATGCTGAGCATGTACATAGTCAATGGTAGGCTTCGAGGAGACTCCTATGGTAGGCATCAAAGCCAAAGGAACTACACAATATTAAGAAATGCTATAGATGGAAGGAAAGTAGTGTAGAAACCTACCAAAAACAATTAGGCTACAACTAATTCAATCCCTTTTAGACAACTTCCTGGACAAAACATTTCACTGTAATAGTGACGGTGTAAACTTGGCAGTAGAAAGCCTAAACAGTATATTTGACCTCTCAGCTTCCCTATCCAATCAATAATTTAAAGTTGACAACCTAAGAAAATTAACAACAATGACAAATGGTTTGATGAAGAATGTACAAACCGAAGAAAGAAATTGAGAAACCTGTCCTACAAAAACATAGAGACCCAGAAAACCTGAGTCTACGCCTTCACTATGGTGAATTACAAAAACAATACAGAAAAATGTTCACCCTGCACACCACAATTGACAAATACACAAACCAAAACAAAGGGAAATACTTATAATGCTTTGTTGACTTGTTGACTCAATTTGGCATGATGGTCTGCTATACAAATGTGTGGAAAGGGGTGTTGGGGGAAAAAGTTATGACATTATAAAATCCATGTACACAAAAAACAAGTGTGTGGTTAAAATTGACAAAAAACACACACGTTGCTTTCCACAGGGCTGTGGGGTGAGACAGGGATGCAGCCCCACCCTCTTTAACATACAGTACCAGTCAAAAGTTTGGACACACATACTGATTAAAGTATTTATTTTTTTTACTATTTTCTACATTATAGAATAATAGTGAAGACATCAAAACTATGAAATAACATATGGAATCATGCATTAACCAAAAAAGTGTTGAACAAATCAACATATATTTTAGAGTAGCCACCCTTTGCCTTGATAAAATCTTTGCAAACTTTTGGCATTCTCTCTACCAGCTTCACCTGCTTTTCCAACAGTCCTGAAGGAGTTCCCACATAGGCTGAGCACATGTTGGCTGCTTCACTCTGCAGTCCAACTYGTCCCAATTGAGTTGAGGTCAGGTGATTGTGGAGGCCAGGTCATCTGATGCAGCACTCCATCATTCTCCTTCTTGGTCAAATAGCCCTTACACAGCTTGGAGGTGTGTAGGGTCATTGTCCAGTTGAAAGCAAATGACAGTCCCACTATGTAACAAAAGATGGCGCCGGAGGGGATGGCTGCCGTCTTATCGGCTCTTAACCAACCCTGATATTTTGTTTGTTTTTCTGCATAATGTTGCTGCTACCGTCTCTTATGACCGAAAAGAGCTTCTGGACATCAGAACTGCAATTACTCACCTAATATTAGACTAAGAGTTTTTCTTCAATGATTTGGATGGGAGGGATATACCACAGACACCAGACCAGGCCCAGATCCTCGTCATTTGCTGGAGAAGGAAACTTCAGAGATTTCACAGAAAAAGATCAGGGTGCCTTGTGAGGATCAGGCGACGAGTGGCTAATCTGCCTTTGCCTTCCGTCCTGCTAGCTAACGCTGGAAAATAAATGGGACAAACTGAAAGCCCATATAACCTACCAACGGGACATTAAAAACTGTAATATCTTATGATTCACTGAGTTGTGGCTGAACGAATACATTATGAACATACAGCTGGCGGGTTATACACTCTATCGGCAGGACAGAACAACAGCCTCTGGTAAGACATGGGGCGGGGGCCTATCCATATATGTAAACAACAGCTGGTACATGATATCTAAGGAAGTGTCAAGGTTTTGCTCGCCTGAGGTAGAGAATCTCATGATAAGCTGTAGACCACACAAGCTACCTAGAGAGTTTTCATCTGTATTTTTCGTAGCTGTCTACATAACACTGTCATGACATGGCCATTTTTGTGGTGTAGGTCATGGCTTCCCCCTCTCTCACTCTCTCCTACACCAAGGCCCTGTTATCTCAGGTCGTAAATTCCTGGCGGAGACTCTCTCCCCTTTTTCATGCAGAGAGAGAGAACACAAAGTGAACAAAGGATTTCACRTGGCCGAACTCCTAAATCCTCAAAATGGGAAAATTAAATTATATGTCCACTTGTGAGAATGTGGGAAGGGTCCGTGGACACTTAAGGGACAGTTATGTTGAGTGTGTTTCATTTGGTGACCTCATGAAGGACAGGAAACACACAGAACTATGTCTCTGAATGAGTATATTTCTCAATTATGGTTTTTGCATGTAATTCTATGTATACAATGAAAGAGTAAAGGAGAAACTATTTAGGAAATTATGTAATGTGATGTTAACCTTTAATTTTGAGAGAAATGTATTCCCCGTAAAGTTTAACTAGTCAGCAGCCACGCCCCCGTGAGCACAGACATGATCTGGCGTCATGGAACCACCCTTTTCTATTGTTACAAATAAAAAMCCCTCCTGTGGAAATCCTCTTCAGACTGAGCGAACCCACAGCGGGAGCTGTGATTGCGAATAGTTGAGTACCAAGAATAGAAAACCATACCACKTGGAGCATTGGCTACACGGTTGGAAATGGTTAAACTCTGAGACTATCGATCCTTAAAGGATAAAAGCAAATCTTAGATACGATTTACTAGTCTGCAGCTAGAAATGATGTAAACCTGGGACGCAAGTACCGACAACAGCTGAAAATTCTATTCTGAGAACAATGGAAGCCTGATGTATCYATTACAACAGACACTATCAAGTGCCGCCAATAGAGCTACCACCAGAAGTTACCAGCATGTACATACTCCAACTAGAAGCCATGGATTACAGGCAACATTTGCACTGACCTAAAGGGGAGAGCTGCCGCTTTCAAGGAGCGGGACTATAACCCGGAAGCATATAAGAAATCCCGCTATGCCCTCCGACGAACCAACAAACAGGCAAAGCATCAATATAGGACTAAGATCGAATCGTACTACACCGGCTCTGACGCTTGTCAGATGTGGCAGGGCTTGCAAACTATTACAGACTACAAAGGGAAGCAGAGCCGAGAGCTGCCGAGGGACACGAGCCTACCAGACGAGGCAAGTAACACTGAAAGATGCATGAGAGCATCAGCTGTTCTGGACGACTGTGTGATCACTCTCTCCGCAGCCGATGTGAGTAAGACCTTTAAACAGGTCAACATTCACAAGGCCACAGGGCCAGACGGATTACCAGGACATGTACTCCAAGCATGCCCGGACCAACTGGCAAGTGGCTTTACTGACATTTTCAACCTGTCCCTGACTGAGTCTGTAATAACAACATGTTTCAAGCAGACCACCATAGTCCCTGTGCCAAGAACACCAAGGTATCCTGTCTAAATGACTACCGACCTGTAGCACTCACGTCTGTAGCCTTGAAATGCTTTGAAAGGCTGGTCATGGCTCACATCAACACCATTATCCCAGATACCCTAGACCCACTCCAATTTGCATACCGCACTAACAGATCTGCAGATGATGTAATCTCTATTGCACTCCACACTGCCCTTTCACACCTGGACAAAAGGAACACCTATGTGAGAACGCAATTCATTGACTACAGCTCAGGGTTCAACACCACAGTGCCCTCAAAGCTCATGACTAAGCAAAGGACCCTGGGACTAAACACCTACCTCTGCAACTGGATCCTGGACTCCCTGACGGGCCACCCCCAGGTGGTAAGGGTAGGTAACAACACATCTGCCACGCTGATACTCAACACGGGGGCCCCTCAAATGTACGTGCTAAGTTCCCTCCTGTACTCCCTGTTCACCCACGACTGCGTGGCCAAGCACGACTCCAAACCATCATTAAGTTTGCCGATGACACAACAGTGGTAGGCCTGATCACAAACAAAGATGAGACAGCCTATAGGGAGGAGGTCAGAGACCTGGCAGTGTGGTGCAAGGACAACAACCTCTCCCTCAATGTGAGCAAGACAAAGGAGCTACAGAGGGCATGGCCCATTCCTCATGACAGAGCTGGAGTAACTGAGTCCTCCTTGCTCGCACCATCTTTTTCCATTCTGCCCACACATTTTCTATAGGATTGAGGTCAGGGCTTTGTGATGGCCACTCCAATACCTTGACTTTGTTGTCCTTAAGCCATTTTGCCACAACTTTGGAAGTATGCTTAGGGTCATTGTCCATTTGGAAGACCCATTTGCAACAAACTTCCTGACTGAAGTCTTGAGATATTGCTTCAATATATCCACATAATTTCCCTCCCACATGATGCCATCTATTTTGTGAAGTGCACCAGTCTCTCCTGCATCAAAGCACCCCCACAACATGATGCTGCCACCCCCGTGCTTCACGGTTGGGATGGTGTTCTTCGGCATGCAAGCCTCCCCCTTTTTCCTCCAAGCATAACGATGGTCATTATGGCCAAACAGTTCAATTTTTGTTTCATCARACCAGAGGACATTTCTCCAAAATGTATGATCTTTGTCCTCATGTGCAGTTGCAAACCGTGGTCTCACTTTTTTATGGCGGTTTTGGAGCAGTGGCTTCTTCCTTGCTGAGCAGCCTTTCAGGTTATGTTGATATAGGACTCGTTTTACTGTGGATATAGATACTTTTGTACCTGTGTCCTCCAGCATCTTCACAAGATTCTTTGCTATTGTTCTGGGAATTATTTGCACTTTTCGCACCAAAGGAGTTCATCTCCAGGAAACAGAACGCGTCTCCTTCCTGAGCGGCACTGAGTTTGAAGGTAGGCCTCGAAATACATCCACAGGTACACCACCAATTCACTCAAATTATGTCAATTAGCCTATCAGAAGCTTCTAAAGCCTTGACATACTTTTCTGGAATTTTCCAAGCTGTTTAAAGGCACAGTCACCTTAGTGTATGTAAACTTCTGACCCACTGGAATTGTGATACAGTGAATTATAAATGAAATAATCTGTCTGTTAACAATTGTTGGAAAAATGACTTGTGTCTTGCACAAAGTAGATGTCCTAACAGACTTGCCAMAACTGTAGTTTGTTAACAAGAAATTKGTGGAGTTTTAATGATTCCAACCTAAGTGTATGTAAACTTCCGACTTCAACTGTAGATAATCTTTGACCTGGATGACAGCGTAAGTCCTTWTCCTAGCTTTAGCACCTCACGATGTTAATCAGCAAATATCTCATCCTCTTCATCTTCTCTCTCTCCCCCTCAACCCCAGAGACACTATAAGTATCCCAAATGACACCCTATTTCCTCTATAGTGCACTACCTTTGACTAGAGTACCATAGACCCTGGTCAAAAGTAGTGCACTATATAGGGAATACTGTGCCATTTGAGACACACGCACATTATAAAAACCCGGTGGTCGGTCGGTTGGCCTGTTACAAATATCATCCATTCCTGCAGAAAGTCTTTGTCAGGCTGGGCTTGATGGTCGTCAGGCTCTCCCTGGTTGCGTCCTAAATGGAAATCTTCCCTTTATAGTTTGCTGCTTTTGCTCGGGGCCCATAATGCTCTGGTCTAAAGTAGTGCGCTGTATAGATAATAGGGTTCTATTTGGGAAAGGGCCACAGCCATTCTGAGGGAGATTAAGTGTCAACTATCTCTCTAGGTGGCTAATAGAGCAAGCCGGTAGTCCTTCCTCTTCTACTCTTAATTTGGGGTATTTGCAAAGGGGTAATCTGATATGGTCATTCACAGTGGMTGCAGTCCAAATTCATTTCCACACAGCTTCTGTCACAGGAGGCTCCAACAGGGAGCTTCTGCTGTAGCAGGCTACTCTCTGTCGCTCTCTCTGATTCTCATTCATTATTGTATATCTGCTCTGAGACATTCAAGACAGAGAGAAACATGGGAAGATTATAATTTTTATACCTCCATAAACAAAAATAAAATGGTGTCTGTCTCTCTGTCTACACTATACAGACAAACTCATTCAATGGAAGGCCATACGTGTCTGTGGGTTTTTCGCTATTCCCTTGTCCTTGATTGAAGAGTTAAGGTTACTGATTTGTAAGGAACTCCCCTCACCTATCTGTCTACTGTAGGTCTTAATTTAAAGGAAAACCAAAAACCAGCAGACACTAGGCCCTCCATGGAATGAGTTTGACAGCCCTGCTATACAGCTTACTGTATGTGCTGTATGTTTATTAGTTTTAAGTGGAGATGAAGATTCCTTTTTGTTTAGAGGGTATAGGGGCATCTGACCAATGGCTCTCTCTGTCCCTGAAGAACATGTTAGTACCGTTGAAACTGAAAGCTGGGTTCTCTACTTGATTTGGCAGTGACACACACACATGCACACACACATGCACACACACACACGCACAGACACAAGCACTGACACAAGCAAACACACACACAGAGCCTCTCGGACAGCTATGGGTCATCAGTAGGTCAGCTTGATGTGATTCCTGTCTGGAGTTAACGACCCGACCTTCTGACTTTCAAAATGGACAGATCACACATCCATGTTTCTCTCTGTGTGTACTCGAGACTGGTGCATATCTGACTATCTGTAAGCCGATGGGGGGATTAAATCATTTATGGAATAAATCGTTTATGAAATCATGAACTAAGCCGATGCTGCTAGATATTCCTCAGTGGAGTGGACGATGACGATTGTCATTGGCATCCTTTTCTCTACATAGTACACTACTGTTTACCAGGGCCCATAGGGTGCCATTTTGGATCTTGAGAGCTGAAGTCTATTCTCACTGGTACTTAACTGATAAACTGACGTCAATAACAAGCCAGAAATTGCGATATGATCACTCGATCTGCCAGTGAAAGGCCTTACTGAATGAGAATTGACAAAAAACAAAACAATAGACAATAGCTTTTGCATTATGTTTTAAGAGAAAACAAGGAACAGCAAAGTATGCTTTTAACCACTCCTGTATGTGATAACCTAAACTAGCCGGTCTCCCATGGAGCCATATAGAGATATCCCTATCAGGCATGGAAGATGACAACCCTCCCACTCTCCCTAATCACACKTAATCAAATGAGCTGATCTTTGCATATAGCCACTTGCTGGGTGATTAAAGCCAAGTCTCAACAGAGGGATTGTGAGGGAGGGAGTGTGAGGGAGGTAGGGAATGTGAGGGAAGGAGAGGGACCTACACAGAGAGGGACCTCATACTGCTACGGACAGAGGATTCACAGGTATTGGTTTGTTATCTGTAGCATGCATCTTACAATGGTGTGATGTGTGATGGTGTGATGTGTGACATTAACCGAGGTAGAAAAAGAGGCGAATGTAGTTATGAAAGTTCAATCAGCAAGGCTGGTATGAATGGATTGTCATTTCATTCAACTAGTAAACTCTATTATTCACATCGGTTCCTATCTCACTCATCAGCAAAGCAGGTTTTTATAAGCTAGTGTCTATCACGTTACCTCATCACCATAACTGGTATTTATAGGGTAGCGGTTATGTTACCGCATCAGCATAGCAGATATGGTAATGTTGTTAACGTTACCTCATCAGCATAGCAGATATGGTAATAGAATATGGTAATGTTTGTTAATGTTTTCTCATCAGCATAGAGATATGGTAATGTTGTTAACGTTACCTCATCAGCATAGCAGATATGGTAATGTTGTTAACGTTACTCATCAGCATAGCAGTATGGTAATGTTGTTAACGTTACCTCATCAGCATAGCAGATATGGTAATGTTTCTAAATGTACCTCATCAGCAGGTAATTGGTATGGTAGTTGTTAATAATGTTACGTCTCTTCTTCACCATGTAGCAAGCCGACGGAATGTCATTCACCTATTAACTTCAGCCAATGAGGCATGGCACACAAGGCATCTCCATCACGCTTGCTGATTAACCTATGGGTTCACTTGTACAAAATCACTTCCCTTTCTGGCAACCAATGGGCATCAATCTAAAGGAGTATTTATGTCAACTCACCCCTTCTCTCTCACTTGATTTTCCAGCAATAGTCTTCCAACGACTTTCACCTCCCCACCACCACCAGCATAATAACCTGAAGGCCTGTCATCGGAACCCCGTTCTTCAAGCGGGGGAGTTTCGATGCCAACTGCCAGCAAAGGGCAACTGTCATCAGCATCTGGCTGTGAGGAGATTTCTCGGAGACGAGGCTACCCAGAACTATTCAATACAATTCCATATTGTATTTTGTCTGATGTCATTCAGTTATGCCTGTACTCAATTGAACAAAAATCCTGGTCGCAACAGCTTAGTAGGT
>NC_036843.1:22573484-22593413 GCF_002910315.2 Salvelinus sp. IW2-2015
GTTGTTAATGTTACCTCATCAGCAATAGCAGATATGGTAATGTTGTTAACGTTACCTCATCAGCATAGCAGATATGGTAATGTTGTTACGTTACCTCATAGCGTAGCAGATATCAGCATAGCAGATATGGTAATGTTTTTAACATTACCTCATCAGCATAGCAGATATGGTAATGTTTTTTAACGTTACCTCATCGCATAGCAGCTATGGTATGTTGTTAACGTTACCTCATCAGCATAGCATATATGGTAATGGTGTTAATGTTACTTCATCGCATAGCATATATGGTAATGTTTTTAACGTTACCTCATCAGCATAGCATATATGGTAATGTTGTTAACGTTACCGCTCATCAGCATAGCATATATGGTAATGGTGTAACGTTACCTCATCAGCATAGCAGAATATGGTATGCTGTTAACGTTACCTCATCAGCATAGTGGATATGGTAATGTTGTTAACGTTACCTCATCAGCATAGCAGATATGGTAATGTTGTTACGTTACCTCATCGCATAGCAAGATATGGTGATGTTGTTAACGTTACCTCATCAGCATAGCAGATATGGTAATTTTGTTAACGTTACCTCATCAGCATAGCAGATATGGTAATGTTGTTAACGTTACCTCATCAGCGATAGCAGTATGGTAATGTTGTTAACGTTACCTCATCAGCATAGGGATATGGTAATGTTGTTAACGTTGACCTAGAGAGAGAGAGAGAGAGAGAGAGAGAGAGAGAGAGAGAGAGAGAGAGAGAGAGAGAGAGAGAGAGAGAGAGAGAGAGAGAGAGGAATTACAGGTTAAAGGTTTATGTGATTGTCTTACATTTGCGTAACAAACAGGACGTTTGTTAATACCACCATAGACAATGTGGGTTAGAGAAGTGAGATGTGGGTTGTTTGCAGGCAGAACGTTATGTTCTGTATGTGTTCGGAACTCGATACTGTGAAGTAGGCAGACCGTTAGCAATTCACACTACATTCCTTCTAAACCTAACCATGATCTCTGAGGGCCTTTCCCTGGACCCTCTCCCAAAAAATACACAGTACCAGTCAAAAGTTTGGACACACCTACTCATTCAAGGGTTTTGCTTAATTTTTTACTATTTTATACATTGTAGAATAATAGTGAAGACATCAAAACTTGTAGTAACCAAAAAAGTGCTAAACAAATCTAAACATATTTTTKATTTCAGATACTTCAAAGTAGCCACCCTTTGCCTTGACAGCTTTGCACATTCTTGGCATTCTCTCAACCAGATTCAACTGGAATGATTTTCCAACAGTCTTGAAGTAGTTCCCACATATACTGAGGACTTGTTGGCTGCTTTTCCTTCACTGTGTGGTCCAACTCATCCCAAACCATCTCAATTTGGTTGAGGTCGGGTGATTGTTGAAGCCAGGTCATTGGATGCAGCACTCTACTTCTTGGTCAAATAGCCCTTACACAGCCTGGAGGTGTGTTGGGTCATTGTCCTGTTGAAAAACAAATGATAGTCCCACTAAGCGCAAACCAGATGGGATGGCGTATCGCTGCAGAATGCTGTGGTAGCCATGCTGGTTAAGTGTGCCTTGAATTCTAAGTAAATCACAGATAGTGTCACCAGAAAAGCACCCCCACTCCATTACACCTCCTCCTCCATGCTTCACGTTGGGAACTACGCATGTGGAGATCATCCGTTCACCTACTCTGCGTCTTACAAACACGCGGTGTCTGGAACCAGAAATCTCCAATTTGGACTCATCAGACCAAAGGACAGATTTACAATGGTCTAATGTACATTTGCTCATGTTTCTTGGCCCAAGCAAGTTTCTTCTTGTTATTGGTGTCCTTTAGTAGTGGTTTCTTTGCAGATATTCAACCATGAAGGCCTGATTCATGCAGTTTCCTCTGAACAGTTGATGTTGAGATGTGTCTGTTACTTGAACTCTGTAAAGCATTTATTTGGGTTGCAATTTCTGAGGCTGGTAGCTCTAATGAATTTATCCTCTGCAGCAGAGGGAACTCTGGGTCTTCTGTTCCTGTGGCGGTCCTCATGAGAAGCAGTTTCATCATAGCGCTTTATGGTTTTTGCRACTGCACTTGAAGAAACTTTCAGTTCTTGAAATTTTCCRTATTGACTGACCTTCATGTTTTAAAGTAATGATGGACTATCGTTTCTCTTTGCTTATTTGAGCTGTTCTTGCCATAATATGGACTTGGTCTTTTACCAAATAATGCTATCTTCTGTATACCACACCTATCTTGTCACATCACAACTGATTGGCTCAAACGCATGAAGAAGGAAAGCAATTCCACTGTTTAAATTTCACACCTGGTAATTGAAATGCATTCCAGGTGACCACCTCATGAAGCTGGTTGAGAGAATGCCAAGAGTGTGCAAAGCTGTCATCAAGGCAAAGGGTGGCTACTTTGAAGAATGTCAAATATAAAATGCATTTTGATTTGTTTAATAACACTTTTTTGGTTACTACATGATTCCATATGTGTTATTTCATAGTTTTGATGTCTTCACTATTATTCTACAATGTAGAAAATAGTAAAAATAAAGAAAAACCCTTGAATGAGTAGGTGTGTCCAAACTTTTGACTGGTACTGTATATATTCCGTTGATGAATACTAGGGAAATAGTTTCATGGAGGTAAAATATTTATAATGTGAACAGCACAAACTTCCTCATAAATCAAAACGAATGTTTTCAGGTAGCAGGGCTGGCATTTATGCAAGCCAAGCTGAGCAGGAGAGAGGATGGGAGAGAGAGATGAGAGAGAGAGGGAGAGAGAGATCCTAGCCACGCTGTTGCCTCTCTCCATTCAATGGTGTTGGGATTTTGGATCAGATTAAATTCTTACTTTATTGTTTGCCCTCCCTTCTTGTCTGCACTTTCTTTACTCTTTCTTTGTCAATGGAACAGATTCATCTAAAAATATTGCTAGTTTATTGGTATTGAAAACACTTAACAACAAATACACAGAGACCCAAAATGTCTGCACAGTTTCTCAAGCTGCTGTTGTATGCTAATAGTGGCAGTGCATCTGTGTCTGAGGGTTTTTCTGCACCCACTGCCACCCGTTAGCCTACAACAGCAGCTTGAGAAACCATGCGTACATGGTCTCCATGCAGGAATTATGGAAATATGTTTATATGTCTGCAGACTGCCATCCCTAACCCCCACTCCACTCCAGACACACTCCCAGCCCCAACATATTCTGAGTTTGTTTAACTGCTAACTGAAAAATGCTGACAGCCACACGTGATGTGCATGCTGGGTAATGGCCTGGTTTGAATCCCAAATGGCACCCTCTTCCCTTTATAGTTCCCTACATTGAACAGAGCCCTATGGGCCCTGGTCAAAATAATGCACTGTATAGGGAATAGGGTGCCCTTTTGGATGCAACACTGGCCGTCACAGACAGACACGGACATCGCATGTAAACGTCCTTATAACACCGCGTCCTGGAGAGGTGAACTAAACGACATGCCATCCAAAAGACCAACCGGCTATCCAGTCTTACTATACATCTACTCTGGGGTTGAAGTTTGATGTTTCAGGGTCTTTTCTTTTCTGGTGATTGTTTTAACATGGACGGCTGGATGGCTGTCAGCAGGCGTCCCAAATGGCACCCTATTTCCTATTTCCAACGTAGGGCACTACTTTTGACCAGGGCCCTGGTGCACTATATAGGGAATAGGTTGCCATTTGGGACGTTCTCTCTGTGAATGAGAGCATGGGACTCTGTCTCGCCCGGAGAGCGCCTTGAAAAGGCAGGTAATTAAAGAGTGCTGGTGTGCAAATGACAAACTCCCGTTATGACACACAGACGGGGCTAGAAATAGTTTTTTTTTGCTGAGAAGACAGGTATTGCTAGCTCAGCTGGCTCCTTGTAAGTTTGGATTCATTCAGTTGTCTCTGCTCTGGTCCTAAAGGATTATTTATTTGTAAAAAAAAAAATGTGTTTGTGTTTTTTTGGGGCTGTAGTTTACTGTCATTCTTGGAGAGTGTGTCAGGGGTCTGGTGAATGACATTTGCACAACAAAGGTCAAAGGGTAATGAATGACCAACCKATTGGTTGCGTTCCAGACCGACTACATTACAGACTTGCATTGCATCCACCAATGGTTGTGCACAAAGCCATCGTCTACGCTGTTGGGCATCAGATTGGTATATTATATTACGTTGTGAGAGCTGGCATGCGTCTGCAATGTAGTCAGCCTGGAACGCGACCGCTATGTACTGACTGAACAAGACGGGAGAATTCTGGATCTGGTTTTATATGGTGTTTCTGGACCATGGTGCTTCCAATACCAATGGTGTGAGATCTATTATTGTATGCAGTACATCCCACAACCTGAATGTAATATGATAGAATTCGAAGAGTTCTAAGGCGTCTGTATATATTTTTTGTTTATGTCTAATTCTCTATCATCACCCTTCCTAGATCCTCAGTAAGAACATTACAGAAGAGTGATAGCAGTTAGAGGAGGTTGGTTTCCTCTACTTACCCCATCAGGTCACACAAAAATAATCCAGTACCATTATCACTTTCCTCAGCAGAACCGGATTGTTGTAAATACTTCAGTAAAGACAGGGTTTTGGTTGTGGTCAGCCCTGACGTTCACCCACCGTGTGTTTCTGAAGCAGGCTGTCAATAAAATGTGGTCCGCCCACCAAAACCATCTCCTTGGACCTTGATTGATGCAGGTGGCTTGTTTTATTGCCATGGAAATAAGTCTTTTTTTTGTCCAGTAAATGCTTTATAAACAGATAATACATGGCCTGGTCTTTCAAAGCGTTTACTGCTGATTCTGTCTTTCAGGTGTTCAGTGTATTCTAAAGAGAACCTGTGCAAACGGCAGGCCTTTCTGAAACAAAATGACGTTGAACCAACGTGAAATAGACTTTGGATTGATGTCTGTGCCCAGTGTGTTCTTACTAGTTTTGGGTGTCGGTGCTCTTTATAATTAGTTATTGAATATAGTATTCTATAAGAGGTGTCTGTACTCAAGCAGTAGAAAATGTTAGGTGTCAGTACTCAGTACTGGTGTGTACTGGCCCAATTCAAGAACTGGTTCCAGGTCAAGCTAAATGCATGTGTGTCTTAGATCCTTAGCACTGTTACGAGCCTGCCTGCCACTGTACCTCCTGGACTCTGATCTGGTTATGACCTTTTGCCTGTCCACGTCCATTCTCTTGCCTATTCCCTTTGGATTTATTAAACATCTTAAACTCCAACCATCTGCCTCCTGTGTCTGCATTTGGGTCTCGTATAGTATCATGATAAGCACTAGCTATAAGAAGTCAAGAATGGCAGGTAATGTAGTTCAGGAAGTGATTCATTTCCATAATTCCTGGAGAATCAAAGTGTGTGAGGAAATAGATGTCAAAACTCCTTCCTCTCCAACATATTGATCAGTTAAACTGGTTAACTGAAAATGTAGTCCTGGGAACAAGAGCAGCATTACATAAGGAGCTTACAGTGGTTTGACCGTGTTAGATTGCGTTAGATAACTAATAATAGTTTGACCATTTTCATTTACCAAAACGCTCAGAATTACGAGATGAGCCCCAACTAGCCCATGTAGACCTGCACGTAACACTGGGAAACACCTCTGACCACAAGAAAAACGTGTTATTACAAAAGTCTCCTTTGGATAGTTGCCAGCAAAAGCTAACGGGAAGAGAGGCAAAGGGAGGGCAGGAGCGATATCTTCTAGCAAGAGACAGAGAGAGGAATAGAGAGAGAGAAAGAGAAACATTTCCACCAACATAATACCAAAATATACGCTTGCTTTATTGACTTCCAAAAATCATTTGATTCTATTTGGCATACAGGACTGTTATACAAAGTTATTGAAAGTGGTGTAGGGTGTAAAATATATGACATAATTAAATCAATGTATACTGGCAATACGTGCAGCATTAAAATTGGCAAGAAAATAACAGAATTCTTTAACCAGGGGCAGGGCCTTCGCCAGGGCTGCAATCTGAGCCCTGTATTCTTCAATATTTACATCAACGAATTGGCCACTATTCTAGAAAAATCTTCAGCCCCTGGTGTTAGTCTTCACAATTCAGAGGTTAAATGCCTATTCTTCGCAGATGATCTATGCCTGCTGTCACCTACAGCACATGGCCTACAGCAGAGCCTGGACTTGCTAGAGCAGTACTGCCAGACCTGGGCCTTGGAAGTAATGTCACATTCTGACCTTAGTTCCTTTTTTATATCTCTATTTTGGTTTGGTCAGGGCGTGAGTTGGGGTGGGCATTCTATGTTTTGTTCTATGTTTTCTATTTCTGTGTTTGGCCTGGTATGGTTCCCAATCAGAGGCAGCTGTCAATCGTTGTCTCTGATTGAGAACCATACTTAGGTAGCCTGTTCCCACCTGTGTTTGTTTTTTCGTTGTTTCACCTTTGTTATTTTGTATCCAGGGTTCAGTTTAATACATTTAACATGGACACGTACAACGCTGCATTTTGGTCCGATCCTTCCTATTCCTCATCAGACGAGGACGACGACCGTTACAAGTAAACCCCAAAAAGACTAAAATAAAGATTTTCCAGAGAAGATCCAGATCTCAGGGAATTAGACCAAAGTTCCCAATTGGTACAAAATATATAGAGTACTGCACAGACTACAATTACATACGTTTAAAAATAAGCTTAACTGGACACCTTAATGAGGCAGTGAATGAACTGAGAGAGAAAGCACGCAGGGCATTCTACACCATTAAAAAACACATTCAAATTGAAATACCTATTAAAATTTGGCTAAAACGAATTGAATGTGTCATTGAACCAATTGCACTTTATGGCAGCGAGGTATGGGGTCCACTTGCAAAACAAGATTTTACCAAATGGGACAAACACCCCATTGAAACACAGAGTCTGTAAGATTCTCCTACATGTCCAGAGGAAAACTACAAACAATGCATGCATGGCAGAATTAGGCCAATATCCAATAATAATAAAAACTCAAAAAAGCAATTAAGTTTTTGGAAACATCTAAAATACAGTGACCCCCTCTCATATCATTACCATGCCCTGCAATGCCAAGAGCTGAGCAAAGAAAAGAGTCCCCTCATCCACCTGGTCCTGGGGCTGAGTTCACAAACCTGTTCTACTAACACACTGAAGCTTCAGGACCAGAACATCCAATAAATCAGAATAAAACAAATTACAACACAATAAAACCAAAACTACATTGCTTATTGGGAAACAGAAGCACAAGCGCAAAGCAAAATGCAGTGCTATCTGGCCCTAAATCAACAGTACACCATGGCAAACTATTTGACCATGGTTACTGACAAAACCTTGACAAAGTACAGGCTCAGTGAGCACAGCCTTGCCATTGAGAAGGGTAGACACAGGAAAACCTGGCCCCCAGTAGAGGAAAGGCTGTGCAACCACTGTACAGCAGCAGAACCTAAGACAGAGCTGCATTTCCTGACAAAATGTTAAAAATATAAAACAATTAGAGAGTGTCATTTCCCCAAATTCAAAGACCTTTCTGATGAGAGTAGACTACCCGTCCTGTTGGGGGAGGACGCAGAGAGCTGTGGGTTGGCAGCACATAAGTTGAGAGACAGTGTCTGACAGACCAATCAACCTGCACATGTCCTCTACTGTATGCTTGTTGTTATTGTTCATTGTATGGTTATTTTGACCCTTGGTTATTGTTGTTACTGTTGTCCCGTTGACAATTTTGATTCTTATTATTTTCATATTGTAAATATCCAAAGTAAGCTTTGGCAATATGTACATTGTTATGTGATGCCAATAAAACAAATTGAATTGAATTGAATTGAAACAGACACAGAGAGAGTGAGAGAGAGAAAGAGAAAGAGAGACAAACAGAAAGACAGACAGAGAGCAGTGTGAGACAGAGGAGAGAGAGAGAGAGACACTGAAAGATAGAAAGAGAGTGAGCGAAAGACACAGAGATAGAGAAGGAGGGAGAGGGAGAGAGAAAGACACAGAGATAGAAAGAGAGGGAGGGAGATAGAGAGAGAAAGACAACAGAGATAGAAAGGAGAGCAGGGAGAAAGGAGACACAGAGATAGAGGAGGGAGGGAGAGAGAGAGACACTGAAAGATAGAAAGAGAGTGAGAGAAAGCACAGAGATAGAGAGGGAGGGAGAGGGAGAGAGAAAGGACATAGATATAGAAAGAGAGGGAGGAGATAGAGAGAGAAAGACACAGAGATAGAAGAGAGGGAGGGAGATAGAGAGAGAAAGACACAGAGATAGAAGGGAGGGGGGAGAGAGAGAAAGACACAGAGATAGAAGAGAGGCAGGGAGAGAGAGAGAGAAAGACACAGAGATAGAAAGAGAGGGAGGGAGATAGAGAGAGAAAGACACAGAGATAGAAAGAGAGGGAGGGAGAGAGAGAGAAAGACATAGATATAGAAAGAGAGGCAGGGAGAGAGAGAGAAAGACATAGATATAGAAAGAGAGGGAGGGAGATAGAGAGAGAAAGACATAGATATAGAAAGAGAGGGAGGGAGATAGAGAGAGAAAGACCAGGATAGAAGAGAGCAGGAGATAGAGAGAGAAAGACACAGAGATAGAAAGAGAGGGAGGGAGATAGAGAGAGAAAGACACAGAGATAGAAAGAGAGGGAGGGAGAGAGAGAAAGACACAGAGATAGAAGAGAGGCGGGAGAGAGAGAGAGACACAGAGATAGAGAAGGGAGGGAGGAGAGAGAGAGACACTGAAAGATAGAAAGAGATGAGAGAAAGACACAGAGATAGAGAGGGAGGGAGAGGGAGAGAGAAAGACATATAGATATAGAAAGAGAGGGAGGAGATAGAGAGAGAAAAGACACAGAGATAGAAAGAGAGGAGGGAGATAGAGAGAGAAAGACACAGAGATAGAGAAGGGAGGAGAGAGAGAAGACACAGAGATAGAAAGAGAGGCAGGGAGGAGAGAGAGAGAAAGACACACGAGATAGAAAGAGAGGGAGGGAGATAGAGAGAGAAAGACACAGAGATAGAAAGAGAGGGAGGAGAGAGAGAGAGAAAGACATAGAATAGAAAGAGAGGCAGGGAGAGAGAGAGAGAAAGACATAGATATAGAAAGAGAGGGAGGGAGAATAAGAGAGAAAGACATAGATATAGAAGAGAGGAGGGAATAGAGAGAGAAGACACAGAGATAGAAAGACGAGGAGGGAGGATAGAGAGAGAGAAAGACACAGAGATAGAGAGAGGAGGGAGATAGGAGAGAGAAAGACACAGAGATAGAGAGAGGGAGAGGAGGAGAGAAAAAGAGATAGAAGAGAGGAGGGAATAGGAGGACAATAGAGGGAGGGGAGATAGAGAAGAAAGACACAGAGGAGAGAGGGAGGGGAGGGAGAGAGAAAGACACAGAGATAGACAAGAGAGGCAGGGAGAAGAGAGAGAGAAACCAGAGATAGAAAGAGAGGGAGGGAGAGAGAGAGACACTGAAAGATGAAAGAGAGTGAGAGAAAGACACAGAGATAGAGAGGGAGGGAGGGGAGAGAGAAAGACATAGATATAGAAAGAAGGGGGGAAGATAGAGAGAGAAAGACACAGACATTTAAGAGAGGGAGGAGAGAGAGACACTGAAAGATAGAGAGTGAGAGAAAGACACAGAAGATAGAGAAGGGAGGGAGAGAGAGAGAGAAAACACAGAGATGAAAGAGAGGGGGGGAGAGAGAGAAAGACACAGATATAGAAGAGAGGGGGGAGAGAGAGAGAGAAAGACCACAATATAGAAAGAGAGGAGGGGATAGAGAGAGAGCACTGAACGCATAGAAAGAGAGTGAGAGAAAGACACAGAATAGAGAGGGAGGGAGAGAGAGAGAGAATACACAGAGATAGAAAGAGAGCAGGAGAGAGAGAAAGACACAGAGATAGAAAGAGAGGGAGGAGAGAGAGAGAGAGACACGGAAAGATAGAAAGAGAGTGAGAGAAAGACACAGAGATAGAGAGGAGGGAGAGAGAGAGAGAAATACACAGAGATAGAAAAGAGAGGGAGAGAGAGAGAGAGATACACTGAAAGATATAAAGGAGTGAGGAAAGACACAGAGATAGAGAGGGAGGGAGGGAGAGAGAGAGAGATACACTGAAAGATATAAAGACGAGTGAGAGAAAGACACAGAGATAGAGAGGGAGGGAGAGAGAAAGAGAATCACAGAGATAGAAAGAGAGGCAGGAGAGAGAGAAAGACACAGAGATAGAAAGAAAGAGGAGGGAGAGAGAGAGAAAGACACAGAGATAGAAGAGAGGAGGAGAGAGAGAGAGAAAGACACAGAGATAGAGAGGGAGGAGAGAGATAGGAATCCACACAGAGTAGAAAAGAGGGAGGGAGAGAGAGAAGAAGACACAGAGATAAAGAGAGGGGGAAAGAGAGAGAGAAAAGACACAGAGATAGAAAGAGAGGAGGGAAGAGAGAGAGAAGGACACAGAGATAGAAAGAGGGGAGGAGAGAGAGAGAAAGCAACCAGAGATGAGGAAAGGGAGGGGAGGAGGGAAGAGAGAGGAAGACACAGAGATAGAAAAGATGGAGGGATAGAGAGAGAGAGAAAGAGACAGAGATAGAAAGAGAGGGAGGGAGAAAGAGAGCAAAAAACACTGAGAGATAGAGGGAAAGAGAGAAGAGGAAGACACTAAGAGATAGAAAGAGAGGAGGGAAAAGAGGAGAAAAACATTGAGAGATAGAAAGAGAGGGAGGGAAAGAGAGAGAGAAAGACACAGAGATAGAAAGAGAGGGAGGGAAGAGGAGAGAGAAAAACACTGAGCGAGTAGAACGAGAGGAGGGGAGAAGAGAGAGAAGACACTGAGGAATAGAAAGAGGGAGGGAGAGAGAGAGGAAGACACTGACAAAGAAGAGAGGGAGGAGAGAGAGAGAGAAGACACAGAGATAGAAAGAAGGGAGGAGGGAGATAGAGAGAAAGACAGAGATAAGAGAAGAGAGGGGAGGGGAGGAGATAAGGAGAAAGACAGAGAAGAGAGGAGGAGAGAGAGAGAGAGAAGGACACAAGGATAGAAAGGGGAGGAGAGAGAGAAAACACAGAGATAGAAAGAGAGGGAGGGAAAGAGAGAAAGACACAGAGATAGAAGAGGGGAGGAGAGAGAGAGAGAGAAAGACACAGAGATAGAAAGAGAAGGAGGGAGAGAGAGAGAGAGAAAGACACAGAGATAGAAAGGAAGGAGGGGAGAGAGAGAGAGAAAGACACAGAGATGAGAAGAGAAGGAGGAGAGAAGAGAGAAACGAAGAATAGAGAGGAGGAGAGAGATAGAGAGAGAAGGAAAGACACAGAGATAGAGGGAGGGAGAGAGAGAGAGAGAAAGACACAGAGATAGAAAGAGAGGGAGGGAGAGAGAGAGAGAAAGACACAGAGATAGAGGGAGGGAGAGAGGCTAAAGCTAATCCACTAATAAGGCAACAGCTGCAGCCTGGAACCAGCGCCTGATATTAATACCTAATCAAGAGTTAATTAAAGCATGGTGAGTTAGCGTCTAATTCTCTGTGATGGGGGTGTGATACGGAAGGGACTCACTGAGACGGTCCTGAGCGGAACTAGGCCTAACTGTACAGTAGGTCTGTGGACTGGGGGAAGAGTGGGTGGCTCTAGCTACCTGTGGGCTGGTGAATACAGTTATAATAAAATATAATATATTACATAGTAATAATATATGCCATTTAGCAGATGCTATTATCACATTCATTCTGTGTATACTTCTTTTAAACTACGGGTGGTCCCAGGAATTGAACCCACCATCCTGGTCTTGCAAGAACCATGCTCTACCAACTGACCTACAGAGGACCAATGTATATTATTATTATTATATTATGTGATTATATTTAGCATTGATTCTTGGGTAGCGCCAGCTAGCTCTGTGGGCTGGTGTATTGAGTAGCGCTAGTTAGCTCTATAGTGGGATGAGGGGTAGAGATTACTTCTTGGGTAGCGCTAGCTAGCTATGGGCTGAGCTAGCATAGCTTCTTGGGTTGCATTAGCTAGTTCTGAGGGCCAGGTGAAGAGTGAACTTGGCTTCAGTTATGCAACACACACTTCCACTGTGTGATGACTGCAATGACTACAACCAGCAAAGCTTCCCCAAACCATCACACTACCATCCCCATGCTTCGCTGTTGGTATGAGATTCTTATTGTGGAATGCAGTGTTAGGTTTTTGCCAGGCATAATGGGACCCATATCGTCCAAAAAGTTGACTAAAGTTTGCCTAAAAGCAGCTGGATTATCATCAAGACTCTTGGTGATAATGCTCTGTGGACAGATGATTGAAAAGTATAACTTTTGGACAACATGGTCCCACTATGCCTGGCAAAAGCCAAACACTGCATTCCACAGGAAGAACCTCATACCAACGGTCAAGCATGGTGGTGGTATTGTGATGGTTTGGGGAAGCTTTGCTGCCTCAGGACCTGGACGACTTGCCTTAATAGAAGGAACCATGAATTCTGCTCTGTATCAGTTAATTCTACAGGAGAATTGTCTTGTCCCATCCCTTGTATATATTGTTTCTTTCTTCGTAAATATTTAGGACATATTTTGATTCTAATTTTTCCATCTATGGACTGAACATACTCTCCTGCAACCCGCCTCACACAATGCGGTATGGATCTGCTATTTTTCTGCTATACTTTAGAACCGTAACCCCCTTCAAGCTAGCCAGCTACTAGCTAGTAGTCAGTTAGCCACTGCTACTTAGCCATCACAATTAACTGGGACATCTGCCAGCTTCAGCCCGGTCAACTCCTGCCAGCCTGCACAGAGCGATATCAACCCAGAACATATCGGACTGCTTTTCACCATATCTCCCAATTCCTACTGCAAGCTCTGAACCTCTACTCCGGATCATCACAGTTAGCTAGCTGCTATCTGAGTGGCTTCTCCTGGCTAACATCTCTGTCCCGAGGCAAGCACCAGTTAGCCTGGGGCTAGCCTCGAATCTAGGCCCATCTCCCGGCTAGCCGAATAGATAAATCAATTATCTCTTTTGCCAATTGGCCCTTTGCTGCCGACACGGAGCCCCGCACGGAGCTCCACGCCTCCAGCTTGCCTAGCTACTCACTGGACCCTATGATTACTCGGCTACAAATGCCTCTCCCTAATGTCAATATGCCTTGTCTATTGCTGTTTAGGTTAGTAATTTTTGTCTTATTTCACTGTAGAGCCTCCAGCCCGGCTCAATATGCCTTAGCTAGCCCTGTTATTCCACCCCCCCCACACATGCGGTGCCCGCACCTGGCTTAAATGGTGCTTCTAGAGACAAAACCTCTCTCATCATCACTCAATGCCCAGGCTTACCTCCACTGTATTCACATCCTACCATACCTTAGTCTGTACATTATGCCTTGAATTTATCCTTCTGTGCCCAGAAACCTTCCCCCTTAACTCTCTGTTCCGAACGCACTAGACTGCCAGTTCTTTTAGCCTTTAACCGTACTCTTATGCTACTATTCCTTTGTTCCTCTGGTGATGTAGAGATTTACCCAGGCTCTGCAGCCCCCAGCATCACTCCCATTCCCCTGGCGCTCTCATTTGTTGACTTCTGTAACTGTAAAAGCATTGGTTTCATGCATGTTAACATTAGAAGCCTCCTTTGTTTTATTCACAGCTTTAGCACACTCTGCCAACCCGGATGTCCTAGCCGTGTCTGAATCCTGGCCACCAAAAATCTTGAAATTTCCATCCCTAACTATAACATTTTCCGACAAGATAGAACTGCAAAGGGGGCGGAGTTGCAATCTACTGCAGAGATAGCCTGCAGAGTTCTGTCATACTATCCAGGTCTGTGCCCAAACAATTTGAGCTTCCTCTTTTAAAAATCCACCTTTCCGCTTGTTATAGACCCCCTTCAGCCCCCAGCTGTGCACTGGACACCAGTGAATTGATTGCCCCCCATCTATCTTCAGTTTGTACTGTTAGGTGACCTAAACTGGGATTTGCTTAACTCCCCGGCCATCCTACAATCTAAGATAGATGCCCTCAATCTCACACAAATTATCAAGGAACCTACCAGGTACAACCCAAAATCCGTAACCATGGGCACTCTCATAGATATCATCCGGATCAACTTGCCCTCTAAATACACCTCTGCTGTCTTCAACCACGATCTCAGCGATCACTGTCTCATTGCCTGCGTGCGTAATGGGTCCGCGGTCAAACGACCACACCTCATCACTGTCAAACACTCCCTAAAACACTTCAGTGAGCAGGCCTTTCTAACCGACCTGGCCCGGGTACCCTGGAAGGATATTGACCTCATCCCGTCAGTAGAGGATGCCTGGTTGCTCTTCAAAAGTGCTTTCCTCTCCATCTTAAATAAGCATGCCCCATTCAAAATTTGTAGAACTAAGAACAGAAATAGACCTTGGTTCACCACAGACTTGACTGCTCTTGCACAGCACAAAAACATCCTGTGGCGTTCTGCATTAGTTTCGAATAGGCCCCGCGATATGCAACTCTTCAGGGAAGTCAGGAACCAATTTACTCAGTCAGTTAGGAAAGCTAAGGCTAGCTTTCCAAACAGAAATTTGCTTCCTGTAGCACTAATTCCAAAAGGTTTTGGGACACTGTAAAGTCCATTGAGAATAAGAGCACCTCCTCCCAGCTGCCAACTGCACTGAGGATAGGAACATTGTCACCACCAATAAATCTATGATAATCGATCATTTCAATAAGCATTTTTCCACGGCTGGCCATGCTTTCCACCCGGCTACCCAAACCCCAGCCAACACCTCAGCACCCCCTGCAGCAACTTGCCCAAACCCCCCGCCCCCGCTTCTCCTTCACCCAAATCCAAACAGCTGATGTTCTGAAAGAGCTGCAAAATCTGGATCCCTACAAATCAGCTGGGCTAGACAATCTGGACCCTCTCTTTCTAAAATGATCTGTTTCAACCCATATTACTAGCCTATTCAACCTCTCTTTCATATCGTCTGAGATCCCCAAAGATTGGAAAGCTGCCGCAGTCATCCCCCTCTTCAAAGGGGGAGACACCTTAGACCCAAACTGCTACAGACCTATATCCATCCTGCCCTGCCTTTCTAAAATCTTCGAAAGCCAAGTTAATAAACAGATCACCGACCATTTCGAATCCTACCGTACCTTCTCCACTATGCAATCTGGTTTCCGAGCTGGTCATGGATGCACCTCAGCCACACTCAAGGTCCTAAACAATATCATAACCGACTCTCAATCACCACATTCTTATCAGAAGACTCAATAGCCTTGGCTTCTCAAATGACTGCCTCGCCTGGTTCACCAATTTCTCAGATAGAGTTCAGTGTGTCAAATTGGAGGGCCTGTTGTCCGGATCTCTGGCAGTCTCTATGGGGGTGCCACAGGGTTCAATTCTCGGGCCGACTCTTTTCTCTGTATATGTCAATGATGTCGCTCTTGCTGCTGGTGATTCTCTTAAATGCTAGTAAAACTAAGTGCATGCTCTTCAACCGATTGCTGCCCGCACCCTCCTGCCCGACTAGCATCACTACTCTGGACTTTTCTGACCTAGAATATGTGGACAACTACAAAAACCTAGGTGTCTGGTTAGACTGTAAACTCTCCTTCCAGACTCACATTAAGCATCTCCAATCCAAAATTAAATCTAAAATCGGCTTCCTATTTTGCAACAAAGCCTCCTTCACTCATGTATCCAAACATACCATCGTAAAATTGACTATCCTACCGATCCTTGATTTCAGCGATGTCATTTACAAAATAGTCTCCAACACTCTACTCAGCAAATTGGATGTAGTCTATCATAGTGCCGTCGGTTTTGTCACCAAAGCCCCATATACTACCCACCACTTCGACCTCTGTGCTCTCGTTGGAATGAATTTCAAACATCTCTGAAGCTGGAGTCTTATATCTCCCACTTTAACTTTAAGCATCAGCTGTCAGAGCAGCTTACTGTACCTGTACACAGAAAATCTGTAAATAACACACCCGACTACCTCATCCCCATATTATTACTTACCCTCTTGCTCTTTTGCACCCCAGTATCTCTACTTGCACATCATCATCTGCACATATATCACTCCAGTATTAATGCTAAATTGTAATTATTTTCGCCTCTATGGCCTATTCATTACCCTCCTCCCTACATTTACCCACAATGTGCATAGATCTTTCTGTTTTTCTTCTCCTTTGTGTTCTTGACTGAACGTTTGTTTATGTGTAACTCTGTGTTGTTGTTTTTGTCGCACTGCTATGCTTTATCGTGGCCAGGTCGCAGTTGTAAATGAGAACTTGGTCTCAACTTGTAACGCTCGTCTTTATGTGGAAGAGAGGAGGACCAAGGCGCAGCGTGGTGAATGTTCATGATGTTGAATTTTAATGAATTATCCAACTAAACAGAACACTGACAAAATACAAAATAACAAAACGACGTGAACAGACCTGAACTTGAGAACATAAAACATGAACGCACGAACAGGAAGGAACAAACGAACGAACGAAACGAAACAGTACCGTGTGGCGAACAAACACAGACACAGCAACAATCACCCACAAACAAACAGTGAGAACAGCCTACCTTAATATGGTTCTCAATCAGAGGAAATGTAAAACACCTGCCCCTGATTGAGTACCATATCAGGCTAATACAATGAACCCAACATAGAAACACATAACATAGAATGCCCACCCAGCTCACGTCCTGACCAACTAAACAATACTGAACAAAGGAAATAAGGTCAGGAACGTGACACAACTGGCCTACCTGGTTAAATAAAGGTGAAATAAATACAAATAAATGAAAAATGTCAGGCCATCCGTCTGTGAGATGAAGCTGAAGTGCAGTTGGGTCATGCAGCAAGACAATGATCCAAAACACATAATCAAGTCTACATGAAAATTGCTAAAAAGCAACAAATTTGAAGTTTTGGAATGGCCTAGTCAAAGTCCAGACCTAATCCCAATTGAGATATTGTGAAAAGGACTTGAAACAAGCAGTTCAAACTTGACAAAACACAAGTGTCGCTGAGTTACAGCAGTTCTCCATGGAAGAGTGGGCCATAATTCCTCCACAGCGACACGGGAGACACATAGTCACAATAAAATCATGATCAACTCATAGTCACAATATAATCATGATGAACTCATAGTCACAATATAATCATGTGGAACACAGTCACAATACAATCATGTGGAACACATAGTCACAATATAGTCATGTGGAACACATAGTCACAATATAGTCATGTGGAACACATAGTCACAATACAATCATGATGAACACATCATCACAATATAATCATGTGGAACACATAGTCACAATACAATCATGATGAACTCATAGTCACAATATAATCATGTGGAACACATAGTCACAATATAAGAATGCACTAGTAGATGTTCACAGATACATCAGGAATGCGGTGATGTTAGGGAGTTGCGAGTAGTTCTATATCAGCGGTGAATTCGAGTAAGTTAAGCGTAGGTGGATGGGTGTGATGTTAGTAGCAGGTCATGAGGTGGACGATAATAGTGTGCTGTGATGGGGGTCGATCGTGATTGTGGGCATGGCTCGAGCATAGGTCGAGCAAGGATTGATTGCAGGAGTAATGAGAGCATCTATCGAGTGACGAAGTGTTGCGATGCTCAAGTGAGCATCGCAAATCTAATTATTGTTGAATGTAAGTGCATGTGGAACACAGTATTCACATACAATCGAGTGGACACATGTGTGCAAATGTAGTAGTGTGGACACATAGTCAACAATAAGTATCATGTGGTACATAGTCCACAATATAATCATGTGGAACACATAGTCACAAATAACAATCATGATGAACTCATAGTCACAATTATCATCATGTCGAACACATAGTCAAATATATCATGTGGAACACATAGTCACAAATAATCATGTGGAACACATAGTCCACAATATAATCATGTGGAACACATAGTCACCATAGTCACAATACAATCATATGGAACACATTTTTAATTCTAAGTTAAACGCCAAACCCCCTTTTCCATTTACAGTGCATTCAGAAAGTATTCACAACCATTGTTGAAGCATCTTTGGCAGCTATTACAGCCTTGAGTCTTCTTGGGTATGACGCTACAAGCTTGGCACACCTGTATTCGGGGAGTTTCTCCCATTCTTCTGTGCAGATCCTCTCAAGCTCTGTCAGGTATATACAGTGTACAGTCGTGGCCAAAACTTTTGAGAATGACACAAATATACATTTTCACAAAGTCTGCTGCCTCAGTTTGTATGATGGCAATTTGCATATCCTCCAGAATGTTATGAAGAGTGATCAAGTGAATTGCAATTAATTGCAAAGTCCCTCTTTGCCATGCAAATGCGCTGAATCCCCCCCAAAATTTCCACTGCATTTCAGCCCTGCCACAAAAGGACCAGCTGACATCATGTCAGTGATTCTCTCGTTAACACAGGTGTGAGTGTTGACGAGGACAAGGTTGGAGATCACTCTGTCATACTGATTGAGTTCAAATAACAGACAGGAAGCTTCAAAAGGAGGGTGGTGCTTGGAATCATTGTCCTTCCTCTGTCAACCATGGTTGCCTTCAAGGAAACACGTGCCGTCATTATTGCTTTGCACAAAAAGGGCTTCACAGGCAAGGATATTGCTGCCAGTAAGATTGCACCTAAATCAACCATTTATCGGATCATCAAGAACTTCAAGGAGAGCGGTTAATTTGTTGTGAAGAAGGCTTCAGGGTGCCCAAGAAAGTCCAGCAAGCGCCAGAACCGTCTCCTGAAGTTGATTCAGCTGCGGGATCGGGGCACCACCAGTACAGAGCTTGCTCAGGAATACCAGCAGGCAGGTGTGAGTGCAGATGCACTCACAGTGAGGCGAAGACTTTTGGAGGATGGCCTGGTGTCAAGAAGGGCAGCAAAGAAGCCACCTCTCTCCAGGAAAAACCTCAGGGACAGACTGATATTCTGCAAAAGGTACAGGGAATTGGACTGCTGAGGACTGGGGTAAAGTAATTTTCTCTGATGAATCCCCTTTCCGATTGTTTGGGGCATCCGGAAAAAAGCTTGTCTGGAGAAGACAAGGTGAGCGCTACCATCAGTCCTGTGTCATGCCAACAGTAAAGCATCCTGAGACCATTCATGTGTGGGGTTGCTTCTCAGCCAAGGGAGTGGGCTCACTCACAATTTTGCCTAAGAACACAACCATGAATAAAGAATGGTACCAACACATCCTCCGAGAGCAACTTCTCCCAACCATCCAGGAACAGTTTGGTGACAAACAATGATCCCATTGAGAACTTGTAGTCAATCCTCAAGAGGCGGGTGGACAAACAAAAACCCACAAATTCTGACAAACTCCAAGCATTAATTATGCAAGAATGGTCTGCCATCAGTCAGGATGTGSCCCAGAAGTTAATTGACAGCATGCCAGGGTGGATTGTAGAGGTCTTGAAAAAGAATGGTCAAACTGCAAATATTGACTCTTTGCATCAACCTCATGTAATTGTCAATAAAAGCCTTTGACACTTATGAAATGCTTGTAATTATACTTCAGTATTCCATAGTAACATCTGACAAAAATATCTAAAGACACTGAGGCAGCAGACTTTGTGAAAATTAATATTTGTGTCATTCTCAAAACTTTTGGCCACGACTGTATGTACCTATTGCCTGAGCTCTGTGACCTCATGCATTCCCATTACTTTGTGAGGCACATGAGGACAATAACCCTGTAGCAGGAATGTGCCTGAACACTCATGTCGCTGCAGACATCTGAGATATGCCCCCGCTCCGCTGTCACCTTTATCATTTCCTGGAGAACAACAAAACACAGTCCATCCTGGACGCTTTACAGTGAGTTGTGTGTGTGTGTGCGTTTGCGTGTTCGTGTGTTCTTTCTCAGAGTCTTCATCTTCAGGATCTTCTGCAGTCTCTCTCTCTCTCTCTCTCTCTCTCTCTCTCTCTCTCTCTCTCTCTCTCT
>NC_036843.1:22594928-22600142 GCF_002910315.2 Salvelinus sp. IW2-2015
AAACCTCGTATTTCGTCAGTGTCTCTCATCCCTCTGCACCTTTCTCATTGTATTTTCTCAGTTGTCTCTCTTCCCTTCTGCACCTTTTCTCATTGTATTTTCTCAGTGTCTCTCTTCTTCCCTAAAGCTAGGAGAGGCTGGTGCTCAGCTTGTTTGTGGTCTTTACCATAGTGAGAGTTATAATTCTACTTATTTAGAATGTAAATTCATACACACGCACACGCCACACCACACACACACACACACACACCACAACACACCACACACACACACACACACGCACGCACACCACCACACCTCTCTCTCTGCCTGGACTGGACCACAAGGGGGGGGAGGGCAGGGGAAAGACAATAAGCTCTCCTTGTTTCTCTCACTTAATACTAACACACATCGCTTGAGAGAGAGAGAGGAGAGAGGAGGAGATGAGAGAGAAGAGGAGAGAGAGAGAGATGGAGAGAGGCTCTCTCTCTCTCTCTCTCTCTCTCTCTCGTAGTTGAGAGGTTGTGTGGAGGGCAATTTTTATTTTCTATGGTGGAGGGTTAAGACACAGTTAGTTAAACCCACAGTTGTTTTTCAAAGTTAATAAGGATAATAATTTGGTGGGTAAGCTGATTGCTAGTGGAAAATGTGTAAGGGATGTGTTGGTGCCGATTTCCTTCGACTAGGGTGGTAGTTTCGAATCTGCCTCTGTTTATTACCGATTATCGGGAAAGAGCTAAGTCGTTTTGGTTAGTTTGCTAGTGGTTTTCGTGTACTGTCGGGCAGGTTTTCAGGCAGATGCCGTTAAGCATGTTGTTTCATTCCGGAGGCAAGTGTTCATGTTTCTGAATAACAATGAGCAACAGTTTGTTTATTTTAAAGTGAGGCATGGGGAGGGTCTCTACGCAGGGTTTGCCAGCACAGATATTCTACGTGCTTTGAGTGTGGGGATTTGGGGCATTAGAGCTTTGTGTGCCCACATGAAGGCCGTAGACAAGGTGAGGGTACAAGTGCCAGTGAGGGAAATCAAGGTCATTATGCAGGGGGCCATGAGACGCTAGCAGCAGAGGCTGAGCCTAGTCACACTATAGATGGTGGTGTAGCTGAGGTTGTGTCTAGTCATGCTATGAATGATGGTGTAGAAGAGGCTGGGCCTAGTCATGCTAGACATGGTGGTGAAGATTAGGCTGGGTCTAGTCATGCTATGGGTGGTGGTGTAGATGATGCTGGGTCGTCATGTTATGGACGGTGTTGTAGATGATGCTGGGCCTAATCAGGTTATGCTAGTGGATGAGGAGAGTATAGTGTAGAAGGGTAAGCGACCAGGGGGGGTGGAGGAGGGTGTCAAGCAGAAGATGAAAAAGGGGGAGAAGAAATGAGGTGGGAGGGGAGAGGCTGGTGTGGTCAAAGGCACCAAGGAACCTTTGCCTTTGTGCTGGGGGAGAGGCCCCAACTAGAGAGAAAGGGCAGGTGGTCAGGATGGTAGATGGAGATGAGAAGGAGGAAGGTGAGTCTGAGAAAGAGGACTATGAAGAGACTTTCTTTTCAGACTCCTCCTCAATGAGTGCAGAGCTGACAGCCAGTCAGGCAGAGGGTCAAAGTACACGGTGAGGGAACTGTCAAGGTTCCTGAATCAGACTAAAGGGAGAAAGGTTCCTCTTCAAGCTTTTATTTTGCAATCCAGGGAAGTTTGTAAGATCAATACAACATGCTGTCTATTTCTATTTCACGAGGGCCACGGCAGGCATCCTGTTGGAAGCTTAATGTAAAGCTCTTACAAGATGCCACTTTTTGCTCAGGTTTCCATACTTTTTGGGAAATGTGGAGGCAACGAAGAGAGAGGAGTATGAGCCTCTGAGTCAATGGTGGGATGTGGGAAAAGTCCAAATTTGACTTCTCTGTCAAAAGTTTACAGCTCTCTCATCCTCAGAGGCTAGAAGAGAATTGGGGGAACTTAACTTAGCTATATAACGTTGGGACCTGGGCAGTTTTTTCTAAGTTAAAGCAGTGGGAGCACTTGTAAGAGCTAGGTTCTCCATGCTCAAGGATATGGATGCCTCCAGCTCCTTCTTCTTAGGTTTAGAAAGACAGAGCGGTGAAGCCAAGGGTATGCATTGTCTATGGCTGTCTGATGGGCAGGTGACCYCTGTGGTGGGGGAGATGTGGGAGCGGACTGTGGAGTTTTATACTGAGTTGTATAGGGATGAACTGTGTGATCCTATGTGTGCTCAGGTTTTGTTTGCAGAACTCCCAAAGCTCTCTCTGGTACAGAGGGATGAAATGGACATTCCCCTGTCGTCCCATGAACTGGCAGAGGCCATAACCCAGATGTCCCCCGGCCGTGCACCGGGTGTCAGTGGAGTTATATAAAACTTATGTGGAATAATTGGAATGGACTTCTTTTCCATGTTGCGTCAGGGTAGGAGAGTTGCAGATGAGCTGCTGTCAGGAGGTTCTGACTCTCCAGCCCAAAAAAGGGGACTTGTGTGAACTTAAGAACTGGAGGCCTGTGGCATTGCTCTATGCAGACTACAATATATTTTCCAAGGTCCTCGCTAACATAAATCCCATCTTCACTCTATAGTACATAAGGATCAGACATATTGTGTACCGGGATGCTCAGTCACGGACAACTTGTTCTTAATCAGGGACATGTTGGACTTGTCGAGAGTTTCTAACCCTAACCCTAACCCTAACCCTAACCCTAACCCTAACTTTTATACCAAGAGAAAGCAGTGTCAGCGTATGCAGATGAGGTTTCTGTGATGGTCAAGGATGGGAGGGATATGCAGGCACTAGAGACTAGCCTGAAGTTGTACGAGGGAGCTTCGTCAGCTAAGGTGAACTGGGGCAAGAGCAAAGCTCTGTTATGTGGGGCATGGAGGGATATGGCCCCAGCTCTGCTTACAGGGGGTTTGCAGTGGGGTTGTGAAGGGCTTAACATTTTGGGGGTGTACCTGGGCTTGGAGAGGTGGGTCAGGAAGAACTGGAAGGGACTGTCACAGGCAGTGGTGTCAAGACTGGCTAGGTGGAGGTGGCTCCTGTCCCAAGTGTCATATAGAGGKAGGGTGCTGATAATCAACAGCCTCGCGGCATCTTCCCTGTGGCATAAACTGATTGTCCTCAACCCCCCGCTCGCAGACCTGCAACGCAAGATGTTGGATTTTATCTGGTCGTGCCATCACCGTCTGAGGGCAACATACCACCCTGCATCCCACTGCTGGCTTGCTTCTGAAGCTAAGTAGGGTTGTCCTGGTCAGTCCCTGGATGGGAGACCAGACGCTGCTGGAAGTGTTGTTAGACGGCCAGTAGGAGGCACCCTTTCCTCTGGTGTAAAAAAAATATCCCAATGCCCCAGAGCAGTGATTCAGGACATTGCCCTGTGTAGGGTGCTGTCTTTTTGATAGGACGTTAAACGAGTGTCCTGACTCTCTGAGATCACTAAAGATCCCATGGCACTTGTTGTAAGAGCAGGGGTTTTAACCCTGGTGTCCTGGTTAAATTCCCAATCTGGCCTTCATACCATCATGGCCACCTAATCATCTCCAGTTCACAATTGGCTCATTCATCCCCCCCTCCTCTCCTCTGTAACTATTCCCCAGGTTGTTGCTGTAAATGAGAATGTGTTTTCAGTCAACTTACCTGGTAAAATAAGGGTTAAATAAAAATGAAAGTGTTGTATGTGTCCGCACATGAAGGAGTACATGGCCTGGTGGAACTGGAGAGCAGGGTGGCTGCATTCCGACTAAATGTGGTGCAGAGACTGCTGTACCATACTGATGACAGCTGAAGGGAAACAGCATGTGCGCTGCTGATGAGAGCTGGCGGATTAGGGTTGGACCGGCAGCTGTTCCTCATGAGGCTGGAGAGGCTGAGTACAGCATGTTTCTCTGATTTTTACTCTGACTTGCTGAGGGCCTGGCAGCTGCTAAGGCCCACATGAGAACGGGGTGTGGCTCCTGGGCTGTGGGAGGAGCCTATCTTCAACAACCCAGCCATACTTTTGAGATAGGTTCAGTCGGCCACCCTGCGGAGGCGACTGATGGCAGCGGGTTTACTAAGGCTGGATTACCTGCGGCTGCTAGGGGAGGAGGGGTGGAAAACCCTGGATGTCTCGGCACAACAAACAGGACTAAAATATCTTAGGCTGCTGGGGAGGTTCCTGGGGTAGAAGCTATTAAGGAGCCTTTTGGTCCTAGACTTGGTGTTCCGGTACCGCTTGCCATGCAGTAGCAGAGAAAACAGTCTATGACTTGGGTGACTGGAGTCTATGAAAACTTTATGGGCTTTCCTCTGACACCGCCTAGTATTTAGGTCCTGACCTGGACGGCAGGAAGCTTTCCCCCAGTGATGTACTAGACTGTACACATTACCCTCTGTAACGCCTTACGGTCAGATGCAGAGCAGTTGCCATACCAGGTGGTGAAGCAACCACTCAGGATGCTCTCGATGGTGCAGCTGTAGAACCTTTTGAGGATCTGAGGACCCATGCCAAATCTTTTCAGTCTCCTGAGGGGGAATAGGTTTTGTCGTTCCCTCTTCCCAACTGTCTTGGTGCGTTTGGACCATGTTAGTTTGTTGGTGATGTGGACTCCAAGGAACTTTAAACTCTCCACCCTGTCCACTACAGCCCTGTCGATGTTAACGGGGGCCTGTTCGGGCCGCATTTTCCTGTAGTCCACGATCAGCTCTTTTGTCTTGCTCACATTGAGGTTGAGGTTGTTGTCCTGTCACCAGGTCTCTGACCTCCTCCCTATAGGCTGTCTCATCGTTGTCGGTGATCAGGCCTACCACTGTTGTGTTGTCAGCAAACTTAATGATGGTGTTGGAGTCGTGTTTGGCCATACGGTCATGGGTTAACTTCTCTGGGTAGGGGGCAGCATTCGGAATTTTGGATGAAAAGCATGCCCAAATTAAACTGCCCGTTACTCGGGCCCAGAAGATATGATATGCATATAACTGGTAGCTCTGAATAGAAAACACTCTATAGTTTCCAAAACTGTTAACCTTTTCTCAATATAGGGGGTGCTGTTTCCACTTTGGAAAATATCGTCTCCAAATTAAACTGCCTCATACTCAATTCTTGCTCGTACAATATGCATATTATTATTACTATTGGATAGAAAACAATCTATAGTTTCTAAAACCGTTTGAATTATGTCTGTGGGTGAACCAGAACTCTTTCTACAGCGAAAATCATGACAGGACATGCGAAGGTCAGAAAAATAGTCTCTG
>NC_036843.1:22604602-22638463 GCF_002910315.2 Salvelinus sp. IW2-2015
TTCTCAAGATCAGTTTAAAGCTCTGTGTGTGCCTATGGATCGAAATGAATGCACCCGCTTCCCCTGGATGTCAGTAACCAATGAGAAGTGGAATGGTGTTTCTACGTATTTCTCAGAGCTTATAAAAGGGCAAGGAACGAAGTGCGCTCTCTTTTGACTTCCGCCATTACGCAACGCAAGACCTTTGAAACGCTCAGTTATCGGCCTTAGATATGTCCGTCTGTATTTTAATTCGATATAGGTGTTAGAAACATCATAACGAAGTTATTTGAAACCGATTTATATCAGTTTATGCGAGTATATTGCTATTTTCGGAATTTTCGTATTGCGTTTGAGGATTTGGACATGTGTGTGCCACGTAGCTATTGTTAGCTGCTAGTTCCGAAGTTGAAGAGGACGTTTTACAACAAAGCAACTATTCTTTTGGACAAAGGACACCTTGCCCAAGATACTGATGGAAGCTCGTCCAAAAGTAAGAGCTATTTATGATTTTATTCCGTATTTATGTGGAAAATGTAAACGCATTTGTCGGCCATTGTTGCGGCACTAGTCTGGCTGCAACGCACACTGTATGTCTAGTAACGTTAATTTTAAAAATCTAACTCAGCGGTTGCATTAACTTCTTGGAACTACAGGGGGTGCTGTTCCGCATTAGCATATTTGGGTCTCCCAAATTAAACTGCCTCGTGCTAAATTCTTGATCGTACAATATGCATATTATTGTTATTATTGGATAGAAAACACCTTATAGTTTCTATAGAAGTTGGAATTTTGTCTCTGAGTGGTACAGAACAATTTCTACAGCACTTTTCATGACAGGGTTCAGATTTCAGAAAATTTTTACCTCTGATCTGGAGTCTGTTTTTAAGGCGACAGTGAAGCTATGAAGAAACCGACACTGCCTACGTCTTCCTCTGGGTGTCTGTACGTCATCACGTTTTGAATGAAATCGATGGACATTCACAGCCATTATAAAAGACCAAAATGTATAGGGACCGCCCTTTCTCGTCGTGCGCCTGAAGCGTGAAGGCCATCGGACTTGCCTCGTTCCAAATCGTTGTCTAACCAGCAATATTTCTCCGGTCATGTTTTCAGTCGTTATAGTTGTTAAAAACATCATAATGTAGTTAATTTGAACCGTTTTATAGCAATTTATATCCGTTTAGTGCGATTTTGAGGAATTATTGTTGTGCACTCTGAAACTTTGGACACGTTTTGGGGTGTCGGTCGTTGGTGGTGGACATTTCGAAGGACAGAGGACATCTATCGACCAAAAGACGTTTATAACATAGAAAGGATACATTGCCCAAGAATCTGATGGAAGAACAGCTCAAAGTAAGCAATATTTAATATATAAATCGTGTTTCTGTCGAAATATTTTAAACGCATATTTCGCCATTTTGTTTGGTATAGCTTCACTTGGCGAACCCTGTATTGAAAAGTAAGGATAATTTTAAAATGTAAATCAGCGGTTGCATTAAGAACTAATTTGTCTTTCGATTCCTGTCAACCCTGTATTTTTTAGTCAAGTATATGATTAGCTTTCAATTAAACTAGATCACTCTGATAGATGACGTCAGACATATTGAGGCTTGATTTCCTAGTATTTTTATTGTTTAACCACGGTTTTGTATGGCTAAATATGCACCTTTTCGAACAAACTGTATATGTATATTGTAAAATGATGTTACAGGAGTGTCATCGGAAGAATTCTGAGAAGGTTAGTGAAAAAATTAATATATTTTGGCGGTTGATTACGTTATAGCGCTCTTTGGCTGGAATCGATGCTCTGGTAACGTTTGCACATGTGGTATGCTAACTTATCGATTTATTGTGTTTTCGCTGAAAAACGCTTAGAAAATCTGAAATATGGTCTGAAAATCAACAAGAACTGGTTCTTTCCATTGCTATGCTTTGTCTATTTTTATGAAATGTTTTATGATGAGTAAATTGGTCATACACGTTGCTCTATCTAGTAATTCTAGTCGATTTGTGATGGTCGGTGCAATTGTAAACTGTGATTTCTACCTGAAATATGCACTTTTTTCTAACAAAAACTATCCTATACCATGAATATGTTATCAGACTGTCATCTGAAGAGGTTTTTTCTTGGTTAGTGGCTATCAATATCTTAGTTGAGCCGAATTGGTGATAGCACCTGAAGGAGTAAGAAACTGATGGAGTTAGAATAGTGGTGTATTTTGCTAACGTGTTTAGCTAATAGATTTACATATTTTGTCTTCCCTGTAAAACATTTTAAAAATCTGAAATGGTGGCTTTATTCACAAGATCTGTATCTTTCATCTGGTGTCTTGGACTTGTGATTTAATGATATTTAGATGCTACTATCTACTTGTGAAGCTATGCTAGCTATGCTAATCAGTGTGTGGGGGGTGGGGGGTCTCCCGGACCCGGGTAGAGGCTCGTTAGAGGTTAATAACTAATGCATCTTTCATTAGCTGTCCAACCTGTATTTTTTTTGTCAATCTAATCGATAATAAAATCGTAAACTTAGGTGCCTTTCCAAGATGGCGCCAGCCAGAATGCATGCCATGTTTGACAGATTACATTGCATAACCACGATTTGTGATGCTAAAATATGCACATTTTCGAACAAACTCTATATGCATTTGTAATAAATGATGTTACAGGACTGTCATCTGAAGAATTCTGAGAAGGTTAGTGAAAAAATTAATATATTTGTGTGTGATAACGTATCGCGCTTTTTGCCTTGAATCAATGCTGGTGATGTTAGCTCATGTGGTATGCCTAATATAACGATATATTGTGTTTTCGCGCTGTAAAACACTTAGAAACTGAAATATTGTCTGGATTCACAAGATCTGTGTATTTCAATTGCTGTACGCTGTGTATTTTTAAGAAAATGTTTTCATGATGATTAATTAGGTAATACACGTTGCTCTCTGTAGTTATCTAGTCGCTTTGGTGAGTTTTGTGATAGTGGCTGCAATGGTAAACTATGATTTATACCTGAAAAATGCAAATTCTTCTAAAAAAAACATATGCTATACCAAAAATATGTTATCAGACTGTTATCTTATGAGTTGTTTCTTGGTTAGTGGCTATATACAGTGGGGAGAACAAGTATTTGATACACTGCCGATTTTGCAGGTTTTCCTACTTACAAAGCATGTAGACGTCTGTCATTTTTATCATAGCTTCAACTGTGAGAGACGGAATCTAAAACAAAAATCCAGAAATCACATTGTATGATTTTTAAGTAATTAATTTGCATTTTATTGCATGACAATAAGTATTGAATCACCTACCAACCAGTAAGAATTCCGGCTTCTCACCAGACCTGTTAGTTTTTCTTTAAGAAGCCCTCCTGTTCTCCACTCATTACCTGTATTAAACTGCACCTGTTTGAAACTCGTTACCTGTATAAAAGACACCTGTCCACACACTCAATCAAACAGACTCCAACCTCTCCACAATGGCCAAGACCAGAGAGCTTGTAAGGACATCAGGGATAAGATTGTAGACCTGCACAAAGGCTGGGATGGGCTAACGGACAATAGGCAAGCACTTTTGGTGAGAAGGCAACAACTGTTGGCGCAATTTCTAGGGAGTTTTTCCTAGCCACTGTGCTTCTACACCTGCATTGCTTGCTGTTTGGGGTTTTAGGCTGGGTTTCTGTACAGCACTTTGAGATATCAGCTGATGTAAGAAGTGCTATATAAATACATTTGATTTGATTTGATTTGTTGCCTATCCTTACCATCTGGGGGTGGCCTGTCAGGAAGTCCAGGATCCAGTTGCAGAGAGAGGTGTYAAGTCCCAGCGTCCTTAGCTTAGTGATGTGCTTCGTGGGCACTATGGTGTTGAACGCTGAGTTGAAGTCAATGAATAGCATTTTCACTTAGGTGTTTCTTTTGTCCAGGTGGGAAAGGGCAGTGTAGAGTGTGATTGAAATTGCGTCATCTGTGGATCTGTTGGGGCGGTATAAGAATTGGAGTGAGTCTAGTGTATCCGGGAGGTTGCCGTTGATGTGAGCCATGACCAGGCTTTCAAAGCACTTCATGCATACCGACGTGAGTGCTACGGGGTGGTAATCATTTAGGCAGTTTACGTTTGCTTCCTTGGGCACAGGGACTACGGTGGTCTGTTTGAAACATGTAGGTATTATAGACTCGGTCAGGGAGAGGTTGAAAATGTCAGTGAAGACACTTGCCAGTTGGTCCGCGCATGCTTTGAGTACAGTACATGTCCTGGTAATCCGTCTGGCCCCACGGCTTTGTGAATGTTGACCTGTTTAATGGTCTTGCTCACATTGGCTACCGAGAGCGTTATCACACAGTCGTCCAGAACAGCTGGTGCTCTCATGCATGCTTCAGTGATGATTGCCCTGAAGTGAGCATAAAAGGCATTTAGCTCATCTGGTAGGCTTAGTGCACAGGGCAGCTTGCGTCTGGGTTTCCCTTTGTAGTCCATAATAGTTTTCAAGCACTGCCACATCTGACGAGCGTCGGAGCCAGTGTAATAGGATTCCTTCTTATTTGGGTAGAATGGCGCCGGAAAGGATGGCTGACGTTTCAAGTGCTCCTAACCAAGTGTATACCACCCCTACCTTCTCACAACACAACTGATTGGATCAAATGCGCTATGAAGGAAAGAAATTCCACTATTTAACTTTTAACAAGGCACACCTGTTAACTTCTCTGCGCTACGGATCCCTTTTACGGGATCATTTTCCTAAACAACCGCTGAATTGCAGGGCGCAAAATATTCTTAAAAATATTTATAATCATGCAATCAGAAGTGAAATATATCGTGTCAGATTTTGAAAATATGGTTTACAGGGAAAGAAATCCAAGCTTTTGTGAGTGTATCAATCAATGCTAGAACAGCTAGCCCCAAATTAGCATGGTCACGAAAGTCAGAAAAGCAATAAAATTAATCGCTTACCTTTGATAATCTTCGGATGTTTGCACTCACGAGACTCCCAGTTACACAATAAATGTTCTTTTTGTTCGATAAATATTACTTTTATAACAAAAAAATGCCATTTGGGTTGTGCGTTATGTTCAGAAAACTACAGCCTCGTTCCGGTCCTGAAAGGCAGAAGAAAATTCCCAAACGTATCAGATTCAAAAATATTACTAAAAATATTTATAATCATGCAATCACAAGTGAAATATACCAAAACACAGCTTAGCTTGTTGTTAATCCACCTATCGTGTCAGATTTTGAAAATATGCTTTGCGGAGAAAGCAATCCAAGCTTTTGTGACTGTATCAATCAATGCTAGAACAGTTAGCCTTATATTAGCTTGGTTAGCTTGGTCACGAAAGTCAGAAAAGCAATMAAATTAATCACTTACCTTTGATAATCTTCGGATGTTTGCATTCACGAGACTCCCAGTTACACAACAAATGTTMTTTTTGTTTGATAAATATTACTTTTATAACAAAAAAACGCCATTTGGGTTGCGCGTTATGTTCACAAACCAAAGCCTCGTTCCGTTCGACGAAAATTCCAAAAAGTATCCGTAATGGTCGTAGAAACATGTCAAATGTTTTTTATAATCAATCCTCAGGTTTTTTTTTAACAAACATAATCGATAATATTTCAACCGGACCGTAACCTATTCAATAAGAGAGAGAAAGAACATGGAGAGCTACCTCTCTCGCGCGCAGGAACTAATCAGAGGACACCTGACTAGTTTTGAAAAATCTCGCTCATTTTTCAAAATAAAAGCCTGAAACTAGGTCTAAAGCCTGGTCACAGCCTGAGGAAGCCATTGGAAAAGGAATCTGGTTGAAAAATCTGGTTGAAAAAAGACGGGCCAGGAAACACAGATTAAAAGAAAAAAATATCACTTCCGGGTTAGATTTTCTCAGGTTTTCGCCTGCAGAATCAGTTTTGTTATACTCACAGACAATATTTGGATAGTTTTGGAATCTTTGGAGTGTTTTCTATCCTAATCTGTAAATTATATGCATATTCTACGATCTGGACCTGAGAAATAGTCAGTTTACCTTGGGAACGTTATTTAAAAAAATAATAATAATCTGACTCCTAGCGTCAAGAGGTTAATCGAAATGMATTCCAGGTGCCAAGAGTGTGCGAAGCTGTCATCAAAGCAAAGGGTGGCTGCTTTGAAGAATCTCAAATATAAAATATATTTTAATTTGTTTATCTGAGGACAGCGCCCCACATCAAAAWTWTTTTTCAACCAGCACAGGCGTCACAAAATCACAAATAGCGATTAAATAAATCACTTACCTTTGAAGATCTTCCTCTGTTTGAAATCCCAAGGGTCCCAGCTACACATTGAATGGTCGTTTTGTTCGATAAAGTCCTTCTTTATATCCAAAAAAGTCAGTTTAGTTGGCGCCAATGATCTCAGTAATCCACTCATTCAACATGCATACAAACAAATCCAAAAAGTTACCGGTAACGTTCATCCAAACAAGTCAAACAATGTTTCTAATTAATCCTCAGGTACTTTAATATCTAAATAAATGATAATATTTAAGACGGAGAATAGTATGTTCAATAGGGAAGATAAATAACGAAGAGCATGCACCTCATTCACTCGCCAACAAGACTACTTTTCTAATGAGAGACACCTTGGAAAAACTACAACTACTTGCTCATTTTTCAAAAACTAGCCTGAAACCCTTTCTAAAGACTGCTGAAATCTAGTGGAAGCCATAGGAACTGCAATCTGGGTCCTATCTATTTCTTTATCCCATAGCCTAGCATTGAAATGGCCAGTGACCTAAAACAAAAAGATTTCCGGATGGATTTCCCTCAGGTTTTCACCTGCCATATAAGTTCTGTTATACTCACAGACATTATTGGAATAGTTTTAGAAACTTCAGAGTGTTTTCCATCCAATGCTACCAATTATATGCATATCCTAGCTTCTGGGCTTGAGTAACAGGCAGTTTACTTTGGGCACGTCAGTCCTCCAAAATTCTGAACAATAACCAGTATTCCAAAAACGTTTTAACACTTTTTTGGTTACTACATGATTCCATATGTGTTATTTCATAGTTTTAATTTCTTTACTGTTATACTACAATGTAGAAAATTGTAAAAATAAAGAAAAAACCCATGAATGAGTAGGTGTGTCCAAAGCTTTGGCTGGTACTGTACAGTATGGTACATGTGTCGTGTGCTCTGGGTAATGTCAAATGTACACACAGACACCTAACACACATAAACACAGTATGCAAAGCACAAGACCATGACAACAAAACCGTGACATTAATACATTGTTATGTGCTGATCATTAGAGTATAGAGTTAAAATTAAATATTTAGGCTACTGTTTCCTGTGAATTATCGTTTCACAGTTGCTATATACAGGGTAATGCTCCTCGTGTGAGTATATGTGTGTGTTTGTGTGTGTGTCTGTGTGATTGTGTGATAGCGAGAGTGTGGATTAATCTCATCAGAGGCTGATATACGAGTGCTTCTGGATTCCATGAATCCATAGCAAGCTCCTGGACCTCATTCCAAATTGTATCCTGTTCCCTTTATGGTGCACTACTTTTAACAAAACTTTTGTTAAAACGAGTGCACTATATAGGGGATAGGGTGCCATTTGGGATGCAATCCCTGCTGTAGGGGCTCGTCAGGGGACCCGGCTGGGAAGGGAAGACTAGGGGTACGTCCCAAACAGCACCCTGTTCCGTACATGGAGAATAGTGTGCATAGAGAATAGGGTGCATAGAGAATAGAGTGCATAGAGAACAGGATGCCATTTGGGACACATTTCATCACAATGAGCTCTGGGGTAATTAGAAATGTCTATCTGAGGCTCATCCATCTTCTGCTGCTGGAATCACCTCCCAGCCCAACCCATTACCCCCATCACCCCCCTCACCCCTCACCCCCCACCACCCATCAAGTTTTTCCACACTGATCTCGACAAACCATTTCTGTACGGAACTCGCTATGTGCACGTGGGCATTGTCATGCTGAAACAGGAAAGGCCCTTCCCCTAACTGTTGCCACAAAGTTGGAAGCACAGACTTGTCTAGAATGTGATTGTATGCTGTAACGTTAATATTTCCCTTCAGTRGAACTAAGGGGTCTAGTCCAAACCATGAAAAACAGCCCCAGACCATTATTCCTCCTCCACCAAACTTTATAGTTGGCACTATGCATTCAGGTAGGTAGCATACACCTGGCATCTACCAAACCCATATTCGTCCATCGGACTGCCAGATGGTGAAGCGTGATTCATCACTTCAGAGAAGGCGTTTCCACTGCTCCAAAGTCCAATGGCGGTGAGCTTTACACCACTCCAGTCGATGCTTGGCATTGAACATGGTCATCTTAGGCTTGTGTSCGGCTGCTCGGCCATGGAAACCCATTTCATGAAGCTCCCGACGAACAGTTCTTGTGCTGACGTTGCTTCCAGAGGCAGTTTGGAACTCGGTAGTGAGTGTACTCGCTTCAGCACAMGGCGGTCCCATTTTGTGAGATTGTGTGGCCTACCACTTCACGCTGAGCCCCTGTTACTCCTAGACGTTTCCACTTTACAGCACTGACAGTTGACCGGGGAAGCTCTAGCAGGGCCCAAATTTGATGAACTGACTTGTTGAAAAGGTGGCATCCTATGAATGTGCAACATTTAAAGTCACCGAGCTCTTCAGTAAGGCCATTATCCTGCCTATGTTTATCTTTGGAGATTGCATGGCAGTATGCTTGATTTTATACACCTGTCAGGAACGCGTGTGGCTGAAATAGCCGAATCCACTCATTTGAAGAGACGTCCACATACTTTTGTATATATAGTGTATCATAGTGGCATCAGTAATGGTTGTTAAATGGGCAGATTGGGTCTGACCATGGGAACACTTTAGCCATTAGCACCTCTAGTGAGGGTTTATGAAAACATTACATACTCTCTCCATGCATCCAGCACTCTGCCATCTAAGCAGCCAAGGATTACACATGTACGCAAGCACGCACACACACTCTCTCTCTCACTCACACACACACACACACACACACACACACACACACATTCACACACACACCACACACACACACCACAACACACACCACACACACACACACACACACATACACACACACGGACTAAACTAAAGCATACATGCTGGCTGGCTGCTCCTACATCACTTATTAAAACCGTACCTTATCAGATACGGAGCGCCATTGAAATTTGAAATTGACAAAAATAATCTGTTTTCCCAGACGCTGTGTGAGGCAGCGTGTGTATGTGTTTATAAAGACCACCGCTGTAGTAAAGATCTGGAAGTCTGTGTGTGTTATATTTTTAATTCAGGCCTGTTGAATCAGTTGAGTTGTAATGGCTTAATTGCCAAGGAACTCTAAGTCTAAAAAGGTCTACAAATAAAACAGCTTTTAGTTTGTTTTTACAAGACTTGCAGTTTGGGAAAATACCCAAAGAAACAGTCACAGTGATAACGAGTCAACAAAGGTAATAATGAGAGAACTCACAGTGCATTTTCATATGTTACCAACGTTTTATTTAGGTCTTGTGTTGCCCGATTGCTCCTAAGGTCTTTTCCTGTGAATAACATTTACCAATTATCTTAGACGGGTCAGCATCCTTTACTAATGCAAGCTTTATGTAATTTAATTAATGAAGCTCTCAAAGAGAGAGATGGAGAGAGGGAGAGGGAGGGAGAGAGAGAGGGATAAAAGAGAGGAAGGGAGAGGGAGAGAGAGATGGAGAAAGAGAGGAAGGGAGAGAGAGAGGGAGAGAGAGGGAGACAGGGAGACAGGGAGAGAGAGAGAGAGATGGAGAGAGGGAGAGAGAGAGAGGGAGAGAGAGAGAGGGAGAGAGAGAGAGAGAGAGAGAGAGAGAGAGAGAGAGAGAGAGAGAGAGAGAGAGTTTTAAAACAATAAAGGGAATAAGCAAATGGACCCTTCACCCTTAGGAAAATGTATTATATAATATTAATTAATTAATGATGATATAGGGGTGAAATATTCAGCAGATGATGTAGGCCACTTTCAAGGAGTTTGTGTACCATACAAGTCTTTGGTATCAGAACATTCTACAGATGACCTCTTCTGTGACTCAATGTCACAGTAAGGTCTACACTTGTTTTATTCGGTGCATGTGATAAATAAAGTTTGATTGGATTTGAATCACCAGAGATACTGATACAGATTCTGTCACTGACTCTGGTTTGTGTCCCAATATTGTCTCCTTTCTCCTGAAGTGTTTACTTGATCACTTCCCGTCATGGATTTGAAAGGAAATTACTGATATTTGGAAACTCCCTCTATCCCTTGTCTACACCAATACAATAGTTTTACATTTGTAGGCAAATGTAACGCAAACTCTGACTCTGACTAATGTTCTGTGTATCATTTTAGTTGATATCCTTAGTGTTGTTCCCCTCAGTCTGGTTGAAGTGCTGTAACTGCCTAGTTTTATTCTCTAACGTTCTCTGGAGTACTTTCTTGTGGAGACGAGAACGCATAACACATTACATTTGAGAAGCACTCGCACTCCTGCATCTCCCCCTACTGTATTACCTCACACTGCATCTCCCCCTACTGTATTACCTCACACTGCATCTCCCTCTACTGTATTACCTCACGCTGCATCTCCCTCTACTGTATTACCTCACGCTGCTCCTCCAACTGTATATACCTCACGCTGCTCCTCCCCTACTGTATTACCTCACACTCCCCCTACCCGTTACCTCACGCTGCATCTCCCTCTACCGTATTACCTCACGCTGCATCTCCCTCTACTGTATTACCTCACGCTGCTCCTCCCCACTGTATTACCGTCACGCTGCTCCTCCCCTACTGTATTACCTCACGCTGCATCTCCCTACTGTATTACCTCACGCTGCCCTCCCCTACTGTATTACCTCACGCTGCTCCTCCCCACTGTATTACCTCACGCGCATCTCCCTCTACTGTATTACCTCACGCTGCTCCTCCCTACCGTATTACCTCACGCTGCTCTCCCATACTGTATTACCTCACGCTGCATCTCCCTCTACTGTATTACTCACGCTGCTCCTCCCCCTACTGTATTACCTCACGCTCATCTCCCTCTACTGTATTACCTCACGCTGCATCTCCCTCTACTGTATTACCTCACACTGAATCTCCCTCTAATGTATTACCTCACGCTGCATCTCCTCTACTGTATTACCTCACGCTGCATCCTCCCTCTACTGTATTACCTCATGCTGCTCCTCCCCCTACTGTATTACCTCACACTGTATCTCCCCCTATGTTATTACCTCATACTCCCCCTACTGTATTACGTCACACTGCTCCTCCCCCTATTGTATTACCCCACACTGCATCTCCCCCTACTGTATTACCCCACACTCTCCCTACTGTATTACCTCACGCTGCATCTCCCCCCTACTATATTACCTCACACTGTATCTCCCCTACTGTTTACCTACGCTGCATCTCCCCTACTGTATTACCTTCACGCTGCACCTCCCCCTACTGTATTACCTCACGCTGCATCTCCCCCTACTGTAATACCTCACGCTGCATCTCCCCCTACTATATACCTCACGCTGTATCTCCCCCTACTGTATTACCTCAAGCTGCATCTCCCCCTACTGTATTACCTCTTGCTGCATCTCCCCCTACTTTAATACCTCACGCTGCATCTCCCCCTACTATATTACCTCACGCTGTATCTCCCCTACTGTATTACCTCAAGCTGCATCTCCCCTACTTTATTACTTCACGCTGCATCTCCCCCTACTGTATTACCTCACGCTGCATCTCCCCCTACGTATTACTCACGCTGCATCTCCTCCTACTGTAATACCTCACGCTGCATCTCCCCCTACTGTATTACCTCACGCACTGCATCTCCCCATAGTATTACCTCACGCTGCATCTCCCCCTACTGTATTACCTCACGCTGCATCTCCCCCTACTGTAATACTTCACGCTGCATCTCCCCATACTGTATTACCTCACGCTGCATCTCCCCCTACTGTAATACCTCACGCTGCATCTCCCCCTACTGTATTACCTCACGCTGCATCTCCCCTACTGTATTACCTCACGCTGCACCTTCCCCTACTGTATATCACGCTGTATCTCCCCCTATTGTATTACCTACGCTGCATCTCCCCCTACTGTATTACCTACGCTGCACCTCCCCCTAATGTATTACCTCACGCTGTATCTCCCCCTATTGTATTACCTCACACTGTATCTCCCCCTACTGTATTTATTAATTTTATTTTTTATTTCACCTTTATTTAACCAGGTAGGCAAATTGAGAACACGTTCTCATTTACAATTGCGACCTGGCCAAGATAAGCAAAGCAGTTCGACACATACAACAACACATGGTTACACATGGAATAAAACAAACATACAGTCAATAATACAGTGAAAAATAAGTCTATACAATGTGAGCAAGTGAGGTAAGGGAGGTGAAAGGCAAACAAAATATATAATAAATAAATAAAAATATAAAAGGCCATGGTGGCGAAGTAAATACAATATAGCAAGTAAAAAAAAAACACAGGAATGGTTGGTTTGCAGTGGAAGAAAGTGCAAAGTAGAGATAGAAATAATGGGGTGCAAAGGAGCAAAATAAATAAATGAATACAGTAGGTAAGAGGTAGTTGTTTGGGCTAAATTATAGATGGGCTATGTACAGGTGCAGTAATCTATGAGCTGCTCTGACAGCTGGTGCTTAAAGCTAGTGAGGGAGAATAGTGTTTCCAGTTTCAGAGATTTTTGTAGTTCGTTCCATTCTTGGCAGCAGAGAACTGGAAGGAGAGGCGGCCAAAGGAAGAATTGGTTTTGGGGGTGACCAGAGAGATATACCTGCTGGAGCGCGTGCTACAGGTAGGTGCTGCTATGGTGACCAGCGAGCTGAGATAAGGGGGACTTTACCTAGCAGGGTCTTGTAGATGACCTGGAGCCAGTGGGTTTGGCGACGAGTATGAAGCGAGGGCCAGCCAACGAGAGCGTACAGGTCGCAGTGGTGGGTAGTGTATGGGGCTTTGGTGACAAAACGGATGGCACTGTGATAGACTGCATCCAATTTATTGAGTAGGGTTTTGGAGCTATTTTGTAAATGACATCACCGAAGTCGAGGATTGGTAGGATGGTCAGTTTTACAAGGGTATGTTTGGCAGCATGAGTGAAGGACGCTTTGTTGCGGAATAGGAAGCCAATTCTAGATTTAACTTTGGATTGGAGATGTTTGATGTGAGTCTGGAAGGAGAGTTTACAGTCTAACAGACACCATAGGTATTTGTAGTTGTCCACATATTCTAAGTCAGAGCCGTCCAGAGTAGTGATGTTGGACAGGCGGGCAGGTGCAGGCAGCGATCGGTTGAAGAGCATGCATTTAGTTTTACTTGTATTTAAGAGCAATTGGAGGCCACGGAAGGAGAGTTGTATGGCATTGAAGCTCGCCTGGAGGGTTATTAGCACAGTGTCAAAAGAAGGGCCAGAAGTATACAGAATAGTGTCGTCTGCGTAGAGGTGGATCAGAGAATCACCAGCAGCAAGAGCGACATCATTGATGTATACAGAGAAGAGAGTCGGTCAAAGAATTGAACCCTGTGGCACCCCATAGAGACTGCCAGAGGCCCGGACAACAGACCCTCCGATTTGACACACTGAACTCGATCAGAGAAGTAGTTGGTGAACCAGGCGAGGCAATCATTAGAAGAAACCAAGGCTGTCGAGTCTGCCGATGAGGATGTGGTGATTGACAGAGTCAAAAGCCTTGGCCAGGTCAATGAATACGGCTGCACAGTATTGTTTCCTATCGATGGCGGTTAAGATATCGTTTGACCTTGAGCGTGGCTGAGGTGCACCCATGACCAGCTCTGAAACCAGTTGCATAGCGGAGAAGGTATGGTGGGATTCGAAATTGTCGGTAATCTGTTTGTTGACTTGGCTTTCGAAGACTTAGAAAGGCAGGGTAGGATAGATATAGGTCTGTAGCTGTTTGGGTCAAGAGTGTCCCCCCTTTGAAGAGGGGGATAACCGCAGCTGCTTTCCAATCTTTGGGAATCTCAGACGACACGAAAGAGAGGTTGAAAAGGCTAGTAATAGGGGTGGCAACAATTTCGGCAGATAGTTTTAGAAAGAAAGGGTCCAGATTATCTAGCCCGGCTGATTTGTAAGGGTCCAGATTTTGCAGCTCTTTCAGAAAATCAGCTGACTGTATTTGGGAGAAAGAGAAATGGGGAAGGCTTGGGCGAGTAGCATTACTGTATTACTCACGTTGTATCTCCCCCTCTGTATTACCTCACGCTGCATCTCCCCCTACTGTATCACCTCACACTGCATCTCCCCCTACTGTATTACCTCACGCTGCTCTCCCCCTACTGTAATACCTCACGCTGGCATCTCGCCAATCACTGAACTTTCTTCCAGCCAGGACAAAGGCAACAAGAAGAGACCAAACAAGATATACACAAAGCAAACATTTTACTACAGAATTATCAGCTAGGTACATGTGAATCGCCAGCTAGCTAGTTAAACAGGAATAAATTACCTAAAATGTATGTTAAACAAGGTACAGTAGATTCTTTGTGGGTAAGTAGCTAACAATTATTTGTGGCTATCTAGCTAGCCAGTTATCCCTATTGATTTATGTTATTTACACCTCTTGGCGGAGGGAACGCAACACCCTGCTACAGCTCAACTCCCCGTGGAGTCAAAAAGGTATGTGATCGTAGGTGCGGGGAAGGACGACAGAGAAAGAGAGAAATACTGTTTACAGGGAATTTATTCTTCCTTAAACACGGTAAGTGGCCTGGATAGAACCAAAGCAAAGAAAGTTAAAGTTAAAGAGTCCCCTTCCCTACCTACCTACCCATTACTTACCTAATCTTAGCACCACCTGGCGCGCTAACCAAAATACAGGGGGTGGTCCGCCCAGGTCTTACCTAGTGTGCATAGACAGAGTAAATACTACGGGTTATGCATGCCCACAGGTCTCTTGCCTAAACACTCCCAAGGTGCCTTCCCCCCCAAAACAAATGAAACAGAATAATTCACCAATACTTAGTGAACAGTTTGAATAAACCAAAAACACAAAGTCCTATGGCGTAGACATAACACTGCAGGAGCGGCTACAAAATACTTTCAACAACTTTACAGACAAATCACCAACACAGAACATACAAAGAAGATCTCTCCACTGAACAAAGGAACAATGGCTTTTCAAGCTGCAGAAGGAATAGGTAATTGATGAGCCAGCTGTTTCCCCTGACAAGAGGGCGGGGTCAGAGCTCCAATCAGTGATGGGGCCGACCAATCAGCTGCTTGAGGAATCCAGGATTCCATTTCCTGAAATACACACATACAAACCCACAACAACACAGAAACTGGGGAATGTAACACACCCACCCCAAAACCTAAAAAAAMMCCAGTTTGCAACAACAAAAACCAACACGCATCCCCAAATACTAAGCCTGTGATAGAGCATCGGTGCTCACGTTCGCCGAACCCTTCACATAGTGAATCTGTATATTTTATCCTTGTACAATCAGAGCTCACCGCATAAGGTGACGTTTCTGATTGTACGTTTGCTTTAGAAGCTCTAAAGGGTTATGGTCCATGAAGACCAGAACAGGCAAGGCACTGGAGCCCACATATACCCAAATAAACTGTAAGGCTAGCAATAAAGCCAGCGTCTCTTGTTCAATGGTGGAGTACCTTGACTGACACGAGTTGAACTTACGACCGAAGAAACAGACTGGCCGATCCACTCCCTCCTCATCTTCCTGCAAGAGAACCGCACCCACCCCCACTATACTAGCGTCTACCTCCAACTTAAAAGGTTTGTCAAAGTTGGGGGCGGCAAGCACTGGGGCACTAAAGTAGCGCTTTGACAGACTCAAAAGCATAGTTAAATGGTACTTTGGGACTGAGCAGAGATGTAAGGGGAGCTACTGCCGTCAAAAAATTCTTACAGAAAGTACGATAGTACACTACCATCCCCAGGAATCTGAGCAACTGGCGGGCAAGTCGTGGGAGCAGGAAAAGCAACAATTGCTTCCACTTTGCCAGTAATTGGGCGTACTTGACCTCGTCCCACCTGCTTCCCCAAGTAAGTCACAGTAGCCTTCCCAAACTCACACTTGGCCAAATTGAGTGTTAATTAAAGAAGCATTCTCCAACTGCTGAAACACCCTTATCAAGGTGGCGAGATGATCAGACCAACTAGACGAATGAATCACAACATCGTCAAGGTAAGCAGTACAATTTGGCACATTCGCGAGCACAATGTTAACTAGGTGCTGAAAAGTAGCTGGTGCATTACACATTCCTAAGGGCATCACAGTGTGTTGTACGAAGTTATCAGGCGTAACAAAAGCAGAGATATCAGAAGCTCAAGAGGTCAGAGGCACCTGCCAATAACCTTTTATCAAATCTACAGTATATATATATATATAAATACACACATCATACATACATACATACATACATACATACATACATACATACATACATACATACATACATACATACATACATACATACAAGTACATACAAACAGTACTATTTTTCAACTGTGCTGTGATGTTTCACAAAAGTCTTAAACCTTTCTATTCTCATAATTTCTACAGATTGTAAATTAAAAATAAACATTTTTGGTAAAAGTATTATTATATTATTGATCGATTGACCATGACTTTTCAGACCATCCAGTAGTGCTATCTGCATAGTTAGCTCGAGGTAAATGTTGCAATTCTTCAGCCATTCCTGGACCTGTGACCAAAAACAAGCTACATATGCACAAAACCAAAATAAATGATATAAAGATTCTGTCTCTTCGCAGCTAAATCTGCAGAGCCGGTATGATTGTATCTCACATATACCATTGAATTCGGAAGTTTACATACACCTTAGCCATATACATTTAAACTCAGTTTTTCACAATTCCTGACATTTAATCCGAATAAAATTCCCTGTTTTAGGTCAGTTAGGATCACCACTTTATTTTAAGAATGTGAAATGTCAGAATAATAGTGGAGAGAATGATTAATTTCAGCCTTTATTTCTTTCATCACATTCCCTGTGGGTCAGAAGCGTACAAACACTCAATAAGTATTTGGTAGCATTGTCTTTAAATTGTTTAACTTGGGTCAAACATTTCGGGTAGCCTTTTACAAGCTTCCCACAATAAGTTATGTGAATTTTGGCCCATTCCTCCCGAGAGAGCTGGTGTAACTGAGTCAGGTTTGTAGACAAACTTGCTTGAACACACTTTTTCAGTTCTGCCCACAAATTTTCTATTGGATTGAGGTCAGGGCTTTGTGATGGCCACTCCAATACCTTGACTTTGTTGTCCTTAAGCCATATTGCCACAACTTTGGAAGTATGTATGGGGTCATTGTCTATTTGGAAGACCCATTTGCAAACAAGCTTTAACTTCCTGACTGATGTCTTGAGATTTTGCTTCCATATACTATATCCACTTAATTTTCCTTTCTCATGATGCCATCTATTTTGTGAAGTGCCCCAGTCCCCCCTGCAGCAAGGCACCCCCACAATATGATGCTGCCAACCCCGTGCCTCTCGTTTTGGATGGTGTTCTTCGGCTAGCAAGCCTCCCCCTTTTTCCTCCAAATATAACAATGGTCGTTATGGCCAAACAGTTCTATTTTTGTTTCATCAGACCAGAGGAGATTTCTCCAAAAAGTACAATCTCTGTCGATATGTGCAGTTGAAAACCATAGTCTGGCTTTTTTATGTTGGTTTTGGTGCAGTGGCTTCTTCCTTGCTGAGCGGCCTTTCAGGTTATGTCGATATAGGACTTGTTTTACTGTGGACATAGATACTTTTGTACCTGTTTCCTCCGGCATCTTCACAAGGTCCTTTGCTGTGGTTCTGGGATAGATTTGCACTTTTCACACCAAAGGACGTTCATCTCTAGGAGACAGAATGCCTCTCCTTTCTGAGTGGTACGACGGCTGCGTGGTCCCATGGTGTTTATACTTGCGTACTATTGTTTGTACARATGAATGTGGTACCTTCAGGCATTTGGAAATTGCTCCCCAGGATGAACCAGACTTGCAGATGTCTACAATTTTTTTCTGAGGTCTTGGCTGATTTCTTCTGATTTTCACATGATGTCAAGCAAAGAGGCACTGTGTTTGAAGGTAGGCCTTGAAATACATCCACAGGCACACCTCAAATTGACTCAAATGATGTCAATTAGCCTATCAGAAGCTTCTAAAGCCATTACATAATTTTCAGGAATTTTCCAAGCTGTTTAAAGGGACAGTCAACTTATTGTATGTAAACTTCTGACCCTCTGGAATTGTGATACAGTTGATTATTGTCACGTTCCTGACCTGTTTTCTGTTAGTTTTTGTATGTGTTAGTTGGTCAGGACGTGAGTGTGGGTGGGCAGTCTATGTTTTCTGTTTCTATGTTGGTTTATGGGTACCTGATATGGTTCTCAATTAGAGGCAGGTGGTTTTCATCTCCTCTGATTGAGAATCATATTAAGGTAGGTGTTTTCACATGGTTTGTTGTGGGTGGTTGTCTCCTGTGTCAGTGTCTGTGTATGTTACGCCACACGGGACTGTTTTCGGTTTTGTTTGTTCGTTCGTTTTATGTAGTCATTTTTCCTGTTCGTGCGTTCTTCGTGTTACATGTAAGTTCGTAGTCCAGGTCTGTCTACATTCGTTTTTTTTGTTATTTTGTTTAATAAATATGTCTTATCACGACGCTGCATTTTGGTTTAATCCCTGCTCCTCCTCTTCGGATGAAGAGGAGGAGGAACGCCGTTACAATTATAAGTGAAACAATCTCTCTGTAAATTTTCTGGGGAAAAATGACTTGTGTCATGCACAAAGTAGATGTCCTAACCGACTTGCCAAAACAATAGTTTGTTTAACAAGAAATTTGTGGAGTGGTTGAACAATGAGTTTTAATGACTCCAACCTAAGTGTATGTCATCTTCCGACTTCAACTGTATATAACATTCTGTTGGTTGCAAGATTTTTGGATAATAATTTGAATTGAAAAATTATACGTTTTGAATCTGGCGTCGTTTTGCATATCAGTTCATAAACCATTTGCCATGGAATCGGTACGTCGAAAATCTCTTACCAACTATTTTTCAATTTATATGGCATAGCCGTCAATTTTGGTCCTTAAATGAAACTGGTATACTTTTTTATTTATCACAATTTTCTTTAACCAATTATGGTCTTTAATGCAGGGCCGACAGACAAGTTCCCTACTTTTCCCCCTTCCACTTTCCTCTTTCATGTTTGCAGTAATGCTGCAATTAATTGGTTGTAATTTTGGATAGAGCAGACATTTCCATATATTTTTCTTAGCTGTATGTGTGACATAACTCCACCAGTCCTATTTATGATATAATTTGCAAAGATCAAAATATTATGTTTTTTATCTATTAATATATTTGAGTTTAACCACAATATTTGTTGTATTATTGTTCTGTTTTTCATTATATTCATTATATAAATAGGCCCTTTAATGTGTAAGGTATGCCATTACAAGTACAATAAAAACATTTTTGTCATATAATTTCAAAAACTGTTCGCTAGGCGTAAGCAAGACCATAAGAAAAAAGGTCAACTGGAATATGACTAAAGAGTTAATCAGGGTACACTGGGATGTGACTAAAGAGTTAATCAGGGTAAACTGGGATATGACTAAAGAGTTAATCAGGTTAAACTGGGATGTGACTAAAGAGTTAATCAGGGTAATCTGGGATGTGACTAAAAGAGTTAATCAGGTTAAACTGGGATGGACTAAAGAGTTAATCAGGGTAACTGGGATGTGACTAAAGAGTTAATCAGGGTAATCTGGGATGTGAATATAAGAGTTTAATAGGTTAAACTGGGATGTGACTAAAGAGTTTAATCAGGGTACACTGGGATGTGACTAAAGAGTTAATCAGGTTAATCTGGGATGTGACTAAAGAGTTAATCAGGGTACACTGGGATATGTACTAAAGAGTTAATCAGGGTAAAACTGGGATGTGACTAAGAGTTAATCAGGGTAATCTGGGATGTGACTAAAGAGTTAATCAGGGTACACTGGGATGTGACTAAAGAGTTAATCAGGGTAATCTGGGATGTGACTAAAGAGTTAATCAGGGTACACTGGGATGTGACTAAAGAGTTAATCAGGGTAAACTGGGATGTGACTAAAGAGTTAATCAGGTTAAACTGGGATGTGACTAAAGAGTTAATCAGGTGTCGTGACGTTGTATTAGTTAATGTGACAAGCAATTATTAACTCATTAACCTGGGGCACCATGGGAGAATTAGTTTTATTGAGTTTCTATTTCCCAAATGAACTCAAAGAATATCAGAATATCGATTTTACAACAGTCGCTAATTAATCAGTTTCCTCTACAATCTCATTCTGAACGTCGCATAATCCGGGAATCTGCACGGACCCGGGTCCCACCAATGAGTTTGTACCACACCAATTCCAGTCGATTATTTATTTACTAGAAAGCTAAAATGATGATAAAAGATACACATTAATAAAAACACAGTCTAGGCTATTGATTAGAACTTAGTATAACKGGCCAACACACTATGGCGCGTGTTACCCAAAATGGTGATTTAAAAGAGAGGAAAAGAGAGGAAAAGAGAAAGTACACGAGATAAATATATATTTGGGTGCATTTGTCAGCTATGCTTATTTTAACCCTAGCTTTGCCCCGAACTGCCGCTCTTATGGGTCAGAATATAATGATGTAATTACGTGTGGGAGGTCTCAGATGGGAAGCTCCGCGTGGGTCGTTTAGGCTTCTCAATGACGCACTTCTCCAGCGCAACTCTCTGGTTGTCCTCACGATGTTAGTGTCCTTTTGGTCTGATTCCTCGCCCTTGCTCTGGGAGGGGTCTTCTGAGGACAGACAGCTCTGTAGCTCAGGGCTCACAGTGTAGGAATGAAACAGTGTAGATACCACGATTCAATGGAGAGTGGAGGTTAGGTGGTCCGGCTTGAATTCACCCGCTTAGACACAGCTACTCATCAGTAGCATGGGTAGAAAATTATTTCTTTGTCTTCAACCTTGGGTTGAGTTTTGGATTCGTTGACTTTTTAGACCTCGGCTGCAGCTCGGGTCACTTAGTCTGATCTGTTCATTCTTAACTCACAGGTCTTATACCCTCGGGTCAGAAGTGGGCGTAACCGCCTTTAGGGCAATTCTCTGGGCGTACCAAGTTAAGAGGCAAGGTCTAGATTTGACTCAAATCCAATTTTAGACAACTAACTTCACATTTCATCTTTACCAAAACATTCTCTTTGATTTGGACATTTTCCACACAACGTACAATGTATAAACATAAAACATATACTGTGAAAACTCTTAAAGTTACAATGTTTTCGTAATAACGTCATCTATTAACCTTTAATAACAAAACAAAAATGACATACATTTTCATATTCCATCTATCGTTATGACCACTATTGTGGCTGACGGAAACCATTGTTCCAAAGTCCCTTTATTGCATCTTTAATGTTCTGAGGCTGGTTCTCCATAGTGAGAGGACAAAGGAATGTTGTCAGTGGCCTAAGATTTACCAGGGGCGTGAGGGGGTCATAAAACCCCCACATCTTCAGACCCCTAGATCTCTCCTCCTCTGTTGGGGGTGAGAGATAATCTGTAGGGTTGTGGTCTCCTGTAACCTGACCTGATCAGGACAGTCATGACACAGGGTAAACTGGGATATGACTAAAGAGTTAATTAGGGGATTTTTCCACAAATAGACAGGTATTTTCCTTTCCATGGCAGCAAGATTTGATCTATTTTTACAAACTTTCTATTCAATACTTTCTATTATTGGAGTGAGATCATTTATTTTGGGATATGTATACCGAGTATGTCCACATCACCATCAGACCATTTTATTGGTAAACTGCACGGTAATGTAAAAGTTACATTTTGTTAGTGATCCAATACATAATTTGGTTGTACTCCAGAGAGGTTAGAACAATTATCTAGATCCTCTTTGAGGCTTTGGAGGGATCCAAAATGTGGATTTAAAAGAAAACATGAATCGTCAGCATACAATGACACCTTTGTTTTTATGCACTGGATTTCTAGGCCCTTGACCTTATTGTTGGATCTGAGTTGAATAGCTAACATTTCAAAGGCCATAATAAATAGATGTGTCAATAGCCAATCGTGGACAAACTTCTTTTATTCTTCTTGACAGTTTAAAACTTTCTGAGAAGAAGCCGCTATTTACTATTTCACACCTAGAGTTGCTATACATGACTTTAACCCATTTTATAAAAGATTCTCCAAAATTGATATATTCCAGGCATTTATATATAAACTCCAGTCGTACTTTATCAAAAGCCTTTTCAAAGTCAGATAATATTAGCAGGCCTGGTTCCCTGATTTTTCATAGTGTTCTAATCAGGGACTCGAATCAGGGACCCTCTACACACATCAACAACAGCCACCCTCGAAGCATCGTTACCCATCGCTCCACAAAAGCCGCGCCCCTCGCAGAGCAAGGGAAACAACTACTTCAAGGTCTCAGAGCGAGTGACGTCACCGATTGAAACGCTATTAGCACGCACCATCGCTAACTAGCTAGCCATTTCACATCGGTTACATAGGCATGTTGTATAAATCAAATGATACAACCCCCCAAAAAATATATTTTAATTCCAGGTTGTAAGGCAACAAAATAGGAAAAATGCCAAAGGGGTAAATGCTTTCGCAAGGCACTGTAATGACATCTGCTATAGTCTACAATAGTTCCTACATAATGACATCTGCTATAGTCTACTACAGTTCCTACATAATGACATCTGCTATAGTCTACTATAGTTCCTACATAATGACATCTGCTATAGTCTACTAAGTTCCTACATAATGACATCTGCTATAGTCTACTACAGTTCACATAATGACATCTGCTATAGTCTACTATAGTCCCTACATAATGACATCTGCTATAGTCTACTACAGTTCCTACATAATGACATCTGCTATAGTCAACTATAGTCCCTACATAATGACATCTGCTATAGTCTACTACAGTGGAATTAGACGATCTGAGCTGGCTGGGGCTATGTCCCAAATGACACCATATTCCCTTTATAGTGGCTTTACAGGGCTCTGGTCAAAAGTAGTGCACAATGTAGGGAATGGGATATGATTTAGGACATAACCTGGCTCTTTTGAGCCTAGCTGTAACCCTATAGACAGACAACTGATACCGTAGGGCACAACGACCAGAGCGGTAATAAAACAAATTATCCAATCTATCTACTTAATGCTGAGTACTATGCAGAGACGAATTGAGTCCCATTTTTACAGTCTTTGGTTTGACTCGGCAGGGGATCAAACTCCCAACCTTCTGCTTTCTGGGCAGACAATCTAACCACGAGGTCACTGAGTTGGTCTCATAGCTTAAAAGACCTGGTATAATTGTACTGATAAACATTTAAATGCAATCATTTCAGACCCAAGGGGACATGTGAGGTCAGTATTATTTAGTTATCTAGACAGTTAAACAAGAGGTTGTTGGTGTTTACTAGTTTAAATGAGTTCTCCCTTTGAAAAGCATTGTTCATCTCTTTTTGACAAAGGCAACCAATAAGAACACTTCTACAGGAGGTATGGAAAAGAGGGGCGGGAAAAGAGATTGTCTTTCATTTAACCTCAAGAAGCCTAGTTGTATTGTTTATTTATCTGTTTAACCCTCTCGCACGCTCTCTCGCTCGCTGTCTCGCTCTCTCACTCTGTTTCTCTATTTTTCTCTCTCTCTTCCTCGCCTCCATCTCTCCCTCCTTCCTTCCCTCTCTCTCCAGAATTGGACTTCGATTTTGGGCGTTTGAAAAGGTCATGAGAACGTTGATATATCTCATCCTCGGCAAAAAGCAAAATWAAATAAAAAACAATTGCCCAGCACTGGCCGCGAACTCGTGATGCTCGGGCCAAAGCACGCTGCACAGACTGCTGCACCACCACAATTCAAACGCTCTAGCAAGCCATGACTAAGCTTGATAATACTTATGGTAATAGCATATCGTTTTTAATTATTGTTTTAAGCCTTCCCCAAACCTTAACCACTCAGGATTAATGCCTAAACTATTAACATTTGATTTGTTTCTGTTTTAACCTTGTAACCACGTAAAATGAATACATAAAACATGTACGTTCATACATAACACGTTAAATTTCGAAGGGAAACTATGAGATCTTGTTTAGACAGACACACACTCAGGCCAATAAAAACGTCCTCCCTGCTATCTACTTCAGAGGACAGTTTTGGGGAGGCTTCCCCCTAATTTACACTTATAGAAATTGTTTTTCTTGCCTAGCCGCCATCTCTGTTGTTGCCAGAGGGAATTAGAGATTGCTCAGAAACTGTGAAGGCAAGCACATCAAAAAGACTGGAGGAAAGACTGGTCTGTCTGCCTCTCGCCACACTGCACACATACACAGCTCTGAGTGTGTACACAGCGCACAGCAACACACACCACTGTACTGTAGTGTATACCCACTCCTCTGCCCTACCCTGAGAGGGGTAATGGATCTGTCCCAGAGAGGAGGGGTGGGGGGAGAGAGATTGGTATGGTGACCTTACTGTAAAACTGTGGTCTGTAATGCTGAGGAGTACTACAGCTATTAGCCTGTTATTGTTCTATCACACATACCATGACAAGAAGAAGAAGAAAAAATATAGACTATTTCAGTCATTTGTTACCATATATCCAATGTAATGTAATGAGGTGATTATAATTTGATTGTTCTAATGCTTTCTCCAGATTTGTCACGACTTCCGCCGAAGTCGGCCCTTCTCCTTGTTCGGGTGGTGTTCGGCGGTCGACACTGTGGTAAACACTGTGGTTTCGCTCAACACCTGTGTCCTGCGCTTGACTCCGCTACTTCTCTGCACACAACCCTGACAAGATTGCTGATTCATTCACCTGCAGTTTAATCTTCAACTTGTGTATTTCGTTTGTAATTTCCATTCTGAATTATAACTCTGCCGAAACAACGGTTAGCTTTTTTTTTACTATAACAACTAAATCCTGTCAATTTATTAATAAGCCACTGCTGAGTTTTGAACTTCTTTCATCAGTTTGCTTTTCTATCTCTCCACCAAAGTGAAAGTTAAACGTTCAATATGTGTCTACGTTTCTTACTTTCATTCTTTCTCTCTGCTGGTTTTTCATTATATTAGCTTTTTCAAAGCTAAACAGCTCTCTTCTCTCATTGTGAAAGTGTATCATCCAGTCAATATCTGCTGTAACAAATGACCAGGTGAAATTGGCACAAAAACAGTAGTTAAGAATCCCTCCCTCCCTGTGTCTGTCTGCAGTCAATACAAACATTCAAACATGCTTTACATTTGAGAGACTGAGCTAATGGGTCTGTTTGACATTGTAATGTGTGTTTGTATGTACAGTATGTATGTATGTATGTGTGTGTCTAAGTATGCATTTATGTGTTTTACACATTTGCGGGTGTGCACGTAATTATCAACATCCCCAAAGTACAGTATTACTGGCAAGGCCCCAAGCCTCCAAGTCAGGTAACTCTCCAGATCTTTACCAAGTCATCCAACTTTTGCACTGCCTGTCTCCGGCTTGGCACACACACACACACACACACACACACACACACACAACACACACACACACACACACACACACACACACACACAACACACACAACACACACACACACACACACACACACACACACACACACACACACACACAGACACTTGGAATTAGAACTACTAACTGCAGTGTCTGTGGTACAGGAAATTCAAACAGCTTGCTCAAACAAGATGTCCGCCCTACCAAAGAGATCACCCACTAGACCTCTTGATGTTAAAACATATGATCAAAAGATGGATCCACACCTACCTCAATATGCTGCCCGTGATTGGAATGGGTTTGGGGGAAAGTGTGTGTGTGTGTGTGTGTGTGTGTGTGTGTGTGTGGTGTGTGTGTGTGTGTGTGGTGTGTGTGTGTGTGTGTGTGTGTGTGTGTGTGTGTGTGTGTGTGTGTGTGTGTGTGTTGTGTGTGTGTGTGTAGTGAGTCACTGGCATTGGCCTAGGCAGTGAAAAGATCCCAAAACAGGAATACATTTTAGAGGGCCAAACAACATGCCTGGGGCCAAGTGTCATTTGGGTACCCATGACCCTTCAGTAGCCTGGGACCCAGCTGAGATGCACTGGGCATCTGCAAGCTAGAGGACAGATTTGTCCCCAAACCCAGACACACACACACATGCACGGATAAAGACAATGACACTCCATACACAAAAAACAAACACACACACACATACATAAAAAACAAAAAAAACTACACCACAGTCTGAATGTCTTCTTGTGTGTTTGTTTCATGTCTATATTCTCAGTGATGTTGCTAGAGGGCAGTTTGTGGTTTGAGTAGACTGATATCCGATGTTCTGTTTGAGGGGTAAAGTGGGGTTGAGGAGACTGATATCTGATGTTCTGTCTGAGGGGGAGACTGGGGATGAGGAGACTGATATCTGATGTTCTGTCTGAAGGGGAGACTGGGGATGAGAGACTGATATCTGATGTTTCTTCTGAAGGGGAGACTGGGGATGAGGAGAGCTGATATCTGATGTTCTGTCTGAGGGGGAGACTGGGGATGAGGAGACTGATATCTGATGTTCTGTCTGAAGGGGAGACTGGGATGAGGAGACTGATATCTGATGTTTCTGTCTGAAGGGGAGACTGGGGATGAGGAGCTGATATCTGATGTTCTGTCTGAAGGGGAGGAACTGGGGATGAGGAGACTGATATCTGATGTTCTGTCTGAAGGGGAGACTGGGGATGAGGAGGCTGATATCTGATGTTCTGTCTGAGGGGGAGACTGGGTTTGAGGAATGCGCTCCAAACAAAAATATACACTCACCATCTACAGTTGAAGTCGGAAATTTACATACACTTAGGTTGGCGTCATTAAAACTAGTTTGTCAACCACTCCACAAATTTCTTGTTAACAAACTGTAGTTTTGGCAAGTCGGTTAGGACATCTACTTTGTGCATGACACAAGTCATTTTTCCAACAAATGTTTACAGACAGATTATTTCACTTACAATTTCACTGTATCACAATCCCAGTGGTTCAGAAGTTTACATACCCTAAGTTGACTGTCCCTTTAAACAGCTTGGAAAATTCCAGAAAAGGATGTCAAGGCTTTAGAAGCTTCTGATAGGCTAATTGACATAAGTTGAGTCAATTGGAGGTGTACCTGTGGATGAATTTCAAGGCCTACCTTCAAACTCAGTGCCTCTTTGACATCATGAGAAAATCAAAAGAAATCAGCCAAGACCTCAGAACAAGTCTGGATCATCCTTGGGAGCAATTTCCAAACGCCTGAAGGTACCATGTTCATCTGTACAAACAATAGTACGCAAGTATAAACACCATGGGACCATGCAGCTGTCATACCACTCAGGAAGGAGAAGCATTCTGTCTCCTAGAGATGAACGTCCTTTGGTGTGAAAGTGCAAATCAATCCCAGAACAACAGCAAAGGACCTTGTGAAGATGCTGGAGGAAACAGGTACAAAAGTATCTATATCCACAGTAAAATGAGTCTTATAAAAACATAACCTGAAAGGCCGCTCAGCAAGGAAGAAGCCACTGCTCCAAAACCGCCATAAAAAAGCCACACTACGGTTTGCAACTGCACATGGGGACAAAGATTGTACTTTTTGGAGAAATGTCCTCTGGTCTGATGAAACAAAAATAGAACTGTTTGACCATAATGACCATCGTTACGTTTGGAGGAAAAAGGGGGACGCTTGCAAGCCGAAGAACACCATCCCAACCGTGAAGCACGGGGGTGGCAGCATCATATTGTGGGGGTGCTTTGCTGCAGGAGGGACTGGTGCACTTCACAAAATAGATGGCACCATGAGAAAGGAAAAGTATGTCGATAGATTGAAGCAACAACTCAAGACATCAGTCCGGAAGTTAAAGCTTGGTTGCAAATGGGTCTTCCAAATGGACAATGACACCAAGCATACTTCCAAAGTTGTGAAAAAATGGCTTACGGACAACAACGTCAAGGTATTGGAGTGGCCATCACAAAGCCCTGACCTCCATTCTATAGACAATTTGTGGGCAGAACTGTAAAAGCGTGTGTGAGCAAGGAGGCCTACGAACCTGACTCAGTTACACCAGCTCTGTCAGGAGAAATGGGCCACAATTAACCCAGCTTATTGTGGGAAGCTTCTGGAAGGCTACCCGAAACGTTTGACCCAAGTTAAACAATTTAAAGACAATGTTACCAAATACTAATTGACTGTACGTACACTTCTGACCCACTGGGAATGTGATGAAAGAAATAAACGTTGAAATAAATCATTCTCCCTACTATTATTCTGACATTTCATATTCTTAAAATAAAGTGGTGATCCTAACTGACCTATGTCACGTTCTGACCTTAGTTCCTTTTTTATGTCTTTGTGTTACGTTGGTCAGGGCGTGAGTTGGGGTGGGTAGTCTATGTTCTTTTTCTATGTTGTTATATTTCTGTGTTTGACCTGGTATGGTTCTCAATCAGAGGCAGCTGTCGATCGTTGTCTCTGATTGAGAATCATACTTAGGTAGCCTGTTTTCCCCATTTTGGTTGTGGGTGTTTATTTTCTGTTTTAGTGTCTGTTCACCTTGCAGAACTGTTTCGTTTTCTCCTAGTTGTTATTTTGTGTAGTGTTCAGTTTTCAATTAAATTATGACGAACACTTACCACGCTGCATTTTGGTCCTCTTCTCCTTCACCAGACGAGAATCGTTACAACCTAAGACAGGGCATTTTTACTAGGATTAAATGTCAGGAATTGTGAAAAATGTATTTGGCTAAGGTGTATGTAAACTTCCGACTTCAACTGTATATTAAACTTTTACTCTTTTAAATCAAATCAAATTTATTTATATAGCCCTTCTTACATCAGCTGATATCTCAAAGTGCTGTACAGAAACCCAGCCTAAAACCCCAAACAGCAAGCAATGCAGGTGTAGAAGCACAGTGGCTAGGAAAAACTCCCTAGAAAGGCCAAAACCTAGGAAGAAACCTAGAGAGGAACCAGGCGATGAGGGGTGGCCAGTCCTCTTCTGGCTGTGCCGGGTGGAGATTATAACAGAACATGGCCAAGATGGATCACACAATTGCAGATGGCAGACAATTTGCAGAAAAAGTACAAATCCATAGCATATTTTCATATGTACGGCAAGAGCGCAACAAAATTGAGACATGCTTCTTTTCTCCGTCTGTCTGAATTTCCGCTCTGTACCTCTATTCCCCCTAAACTATCACCGTGTGGGAGAAGTAATATTTCTTTCTATAGAGGTTTATAACGTTGCTTCCGCGGCGACGTGCCTGCTGCTGAATACATGAATCCCACGGTAACAATGATTCTCTGATCCTAGCGGCGTTTGCTTCCGCTGTCTAATATTCACATATGACTTAATGGCGAATGTGCTTAGAACTGACACCTATTCAATACAGTAGGAGGAGACATCCTTCTATTCCTTCATCACCATCTACAGCCCCAGCCAGAGCCCAGATGCTTCTTGCATCGCTTTGTGTCTGCAGGCTGTTTTTTTCTCTCTATTTTATCTGTTATTTTTTCCTCTTTCCTTTCACCAGGGGCTCTGTTCCAACCTTAGTCCCCCCCCCCCCTTAGTCGCCCCCCTTAGCAACATACAAATACAGGCTCCGCTCCACCATGGCAGACAGACAGACAGACAGATGGGTAAAAAGAAAGGGAGAGAGAGAGGGAGGGAGTGAGTGAAAAAAATAGAGGTAGATGGAGACAGAGAGGAAGAGAAAGAGACACAAAGGCCATTTCAAAAAGCCCATTATATTAATTCCTTGCTTCTTCTCTCACTCTGTATCCCTTTCTGCATACCCATCTCTCTCTCTCTCTCTCGCTCTCTTTCTCTCTCTCTCTCTCTTTCTCTCTTCCTCTCTCTCGCTTTCTCACTCTCTCTCTTCCTCTCTCTCTTCCTCTTTCTCTCTCTCTCTCTTTCTTTCTTTCTTTCTTTCTACTACCTCTCTCACCCCTCACTTCAATTCAATAAGGATTACCTGAAAGGATTTGACATGCTTCACTTTTCCTGTTAAATTGAAAGAGGTTTCCTTCTAGCAGTGGTACCTGAGTATCATCATTAGAGATGCGCTCTGTCGTCGACCAAGGCCAAAACAATCACGCCTCGGAGAGAAAAAAACAATTGCCTTCACTTTGTAACCTCCACTGTYACACTCTTTCACTGGTAGAGAGGTGTGCCACACACAAGCGTGCCAATGTATGTGTATGTGTTTTGTGCGTGCGCATACAAATGTAGGATGTTAATTTGATCACTCTTTTGTCAATGCTAATTTTCCTGCACTGCAGGAAATGCAATCTTTTAGTGAATTTAAGGTTTAAAAAGTATTCTAAAGTTTGTAATTTCCACGTAAAAATTTCAGACTTGATTTGCCCTAACTTAAAATGTATAATAATTCAACATTTCTGTTGCTGCAGATTTTTTTCCTACTGTAGCAAACTTGCTCAAATTAAGATCCTACATTTGTACATGTGTGTGTGTTTGCATGCGTGTGTATGTGTGTTCATGCATGTGTGTGTCACAGTGCCCTTGAACAGTTAGATCCTGTGAGTGCGTCACTGTGTGGGTAGATGTGTAGGCTAAGAGGGCCTATTGCCGGCCTTTCACGCGACATGCTGTCATACGATGTATGAGCAAGAACTAGTAGAGATGCACACACACACGATCAGCTACGCACCACAGCTACAGTACGATTATCATCTAGTCTCACACGACACCAGCACACACACACGACTAGCATTAGCAATCATCGTTATGACTGGAGCATGCGACGACAACACACACACACACACACACACACACACACACACACACACACATCACACACACACACACACACACACACACACACACACACACACACACACACACACAGCCTCTACAGTATACCCACCCTTGTCATAAGTGGACGCCATTCTCCTCACATCCATTATCGAGTAGGCCAAAGCCTGCCAGATCCTCTGTCTTTTGTCCAGAGAGAGAGGAATGGCTCAGGGTTGAAACTCTCGCATCTTGAGAGCCTATTCTTCTCATATTTGAAATATGCAGCCTGGACTATTTGTGCCAGGCTTCCTGAAGAAAATTGAAGCTGCATCTCCATGAATGGGACCAATGAATAGTGCTCATGTGCTTTTTTCTCCTCCCCACACTGATTATAAAGAACAATGCCAGAGTGGCCTTCAAGCCTTTTCTATTTTCCCTAACACCTAATCTAACCCTGACCCCTAACCCCAAAGCCTAAAATAGCTGTTGCCTTGTGGGGACCGGAAAAATGTTCCCACACTTCTGGTCCCACAAGGATAGTAAAACCAAAGACACACACACACACACACACACACACACACACAACACACACACACACACACACCACAACACACACAACACACACACACAACACACACACACCACACACACACACACACACACACACACACACACCACACACACACAACACACACACACACACACACACACACACACACACACCACACACACACCCACACACACAAATGATTGTGCAAACAATACACACACACTGCCACATATACAGTCAATGCACCCAAAACGTGCTATCGTACCCTCACCCACACACACACACACACACTCAACCATCACCCGCACCCTCAACCCCAGCCCCACCCTCAACCCCAGCCCCACTCTCAACCCCAGCCCCACTCTCAGCCACACAATGGAACATTTACAAATTCATACACCCTTAGGTATTTAACTGTCATCAATCCGAATGCACAATAACAGGCAGATGAAATGAAGATGGACTGGTCACGTACCCTAATCACACTTGTCATCATTGCTGTGAAAGTGAATGTGAATGTGTGTAATCATGAAATGATTGCATCTTGCTCTGGTTAGCGGTCGCCCATGTTGATTTCCCCAAGGTTTGCCCCGTGGTCCTATTTCAGGTGTTTCTCTTTGTTTATTTGCTACCTTGAACAGGTTACCTTTTTGTTTTCAACCAAGTTGTGAAAATAATAGCCAGCTCCATCTTGCTTGGCCATCTGTAGGAGATGCTGCCATCCGCCATGGGGTGTGGGGGTGTTAAAAATTCCTCTAATTTTACAGTCCGAACCCAGGGGAAACAACAATGAAAATTCTACTTGCAGAAGAAGGAGAGTGGAGAAAAAGAGAGTAAGAGCGAGAGAGAGAAAAAAACAGAAAATAAATGCCACTTGATTGGTGACAAAAGATAACAAGAAGTGTCTGCAGGGGGCCTACCAAAACTCTTGGTGTCTCAAAGTGGTGTGAATGGACCCCATCTGGTTCGCTCGCACATCCCCGCTCAAGATGGTGCCACTCTCGGTCGAAAAAGCATATAATAGGATGTCCGTTAGGAGAGACACACAATCTCCTCCTGCCCAAGGTCCCGGGTGGTTTCCTCTAAACAGTATGGGGCTTTGTCCCAAATAGAACCCTATTCCCTATTAAGTGCACTACTTTTAACCAGAAACCTATGGGCCCTGGTCAAAAGTAGTGCACTAAGTAGAGAATAGGGTGCCATTCGGGACGCACGATGGGAGGGATCCCCAAAGAGCGGTACCCGCTGTCTCTCTACAGTCTCCCAGGCTGCACAGAGAGGACACTTTAAGTAGTCCAATTTAACGTGAGAAAACGTGGGCCAAGGCAAGCGCTCGCAGGGATGGAGGGAAAGATGGAGGGAGGGATGGAGAGAGATAGAGGACTATAGTCCATCTGTTGCTCTAGTGGTTCTTGTGGGGGTGGCATGGCCACCACAGGAACAATGTTAGAGGGTTTTACATGCAGGCCCTTTGTCTGCCTCACAGGAATCTATAACACTTTATTTGGATAGTTCATCTGTGGATGCTCTACAGACTATCTACAGACCAGTAACATTTCACCTAACTCTCTACTAACCCTAACTCTAGCTCTAGCTCTAATCCTAACCTTAACCCTTATCCTAACCCTAAACTTAACCCTTACCCTAACCCTAGCCCTAGTGCTAACCTTAACCCGTAACTTAAACCTTATTCTAAACCTAACCCTAACCGTAAACCTTAGCAAGCAGTTGCTTATAAACAGATAATTTGTTGATATTATGACCAGCTGTAGATCATCCAGACTATCCGAATGAAGCGTGACCCAGGAATCTATAAAACACACTAGGTGAACTACCAGCCATGGACCAATTGGTCAGGAGTTATTAGTCTGCTTAGAAGATGCCTCCAGAGATAAAATGCAGTGAAGTTGGTGATGTTGTTATTGTAAGAGCTATGTTTCACGTAGTGAAAGTCACTTAAGCAATAAGGCCCGAGGGGGTGTGGTATATTGGCCATATACCACAAACCCCTGAGGTGCCTTATTGCTATTACAAACTGGTTACCAACGTAATTAGAGCAGTAAAAATACATGTTTTGTCATAACCGTGGTACATGGTTTGATATACTACGGCTGTCAGCCAATCAGCATTCAACCACCCAGTTCATAATACCCTTTATTCCCTTTCACATGTACTGTATGTGTACGTTTCAACATGAGGTCAGAGTGAATGTAACAGTGGTTATATGGTACCTATATGTTGGGAAGTGTTTCTGGGAATCAATGTGCTTCTGTGTGTATGTGTGTCCTGGCTAATCATGCKTCATTGTTTTTGATGGCGCTGAACAACGCCCCTCTGATTGCTGTGATTATAAAAGGAAGAGAAGAAAAATAGATCTGAACATTCCAGTGGAGTATGGCAGCAGCAAAGGACGCTGGGTAATGGGTAGCAGGGGAACGGTGCACAACAACAACAACCCCCCCCCCCCCCCC
>NC_036843.1:22642347-22665139 GCF_002910315.2 Salvelinus sp. IW2-2015
GACTCTCTCGTTGATCTCTATCTCTCTTCTGTGAGCTCTCTCCCCGTCTCTCTCTTCTTGACTCTCTCGTTGTCTCTTCTCCTCTTGTTGACTCTCTCGTTGTCTCTCTCTTTCTCTCTCTCTGTTCTCTCGTCTCTCGTTTGTCTCTCTCATTTTCTCTCTCTCTGTCTCTCATCTCTCTTCTCTCGTATTCTCTCTCTTTCTCTCTCTCTCTTCTCTCTCTCTCTCTCTCTCTCTCTCTCTCTCTCTCTCTCTCTCTCTCTCTCTCTCTCTCTCTCTCTCTCTCTCTCTCTCTCTCTCTCTCTCTCTCTCTCTCTCTCTCTCTCTCCCTCTCGTCTGTCTCTCTTGTTGTCTCTCTCTCATTGACTCTCTCGTTGTCTCTCTGTTGTGCTCCTCTCCCTCTCCCTCTCCTCTCCCTCTCCCCTCCTCCCTCTCCCTCTCCCTCTCTTTCACACTCTCTCCCCACAATCTCAATTTTTCTCAAGCTCTGAGAGGCAGGGGTTGGAACCGGTTCAGGAACAGAATTATAAACCGGAAAATAAGGCCATTTTTCAAGGAACAGAACCAGGAACGAAATGATCTAGACTGTTCCGGAACCATTATTTTAACAAGCATGGTACCGGTTGTTGAGCTAAATGTTTAAAAAATATATATATTTCCGAACATTATATTGCTGCTCGAAGAGTGGAACAGAACAAAAAATAGAATAGTTCTGTTCAAAACGACACGCTTGGAAATCATTTGTTTTCCAACCCTGCTGAAAGGTCATATACACAAGACTTTAGATGCATTTAAAAATGTGAACGGTACCGTCATGCTTGGACTCACCATGTGTATTACCAATACCAACTATGTGTATTACCATTGGACTGTAACACACTCACTCTGTCCTCTGTTCCAGTCAAACAAAGTCTATCAGTATTATTAACAGATGTTCTACTGTAAGTTTGGGATAGGGGGGAGGCGGACAACACCAACAGTTAATACTAAGCCAGCTCAAACAAACTCGACTTGATTCATTTGTCATTACATTCTGCTGTAAATGGTGGTGAACTGAATTTCCAAATGATTGTTAAATGCGGGGCAACTAATTGCCATATCGCCAGAGCAGTGTGAGATTGTTTATATCTTTAGGGCCTGCAAGAGTGCCACCATCATCACTCATCATTGGGTGTGTTGTATTGTACTAAAAGTTTACTTGTTCAATTAATAGGAATATTTATATATATATATATACAACAAAAATAATGTTAGCTGTTATCCTGTTTATCTCATTCCTAACAACTTATTACTTAGTAATTATTGTATTTCTGACTGCTATTCTTTCTTTTTGCAACATGAAATCGCTATCAGTTAGCATGTGGAACATTCAGGGCCTAAACTCATCAACCTTTGGACTGAAGAGTTTAGCACTGGAGTTCAACAAAAATCTAAAAGATGTTGATGTCATCATTCTGCAGGAGACATGGTTTAAGGCTGACATTGTCACTCACTGTCACACAGGCTACAGAGAGGTAATTGTGCCATCACAGAAACACAGCTCTGTCAATAGAGGCAGAGACTCTGGAGGACTGATCATTTGGTACAAATCCGAACTACAAAATCTAATTGATCCCCTCAAAATTGATAAATATCACATTTGGTTAAAACTGAAAAAATAACTTGTAATGACAGAAAAATATGTGTTCCTTTGTGCAATATATATATCCCCCTCAGAATTTCCATATTACTCAGAGGAGATCTTCCCCACCCTTGAGGAAGAGACGTGCCATTTCCAGGCCCAGGGAAATGTGCTCATCTGTGGGGACACAAATGCGCGCACAGGAACACTACCTGATCTAACGAGCACAAGAGGGGTCAGCTTTATTACAGGCCATACTGTTTCTAACTGTCTTCATCTCCCCCATAGAAACAACAGTGACAGCACTGTCAACAAAAACGGAAGGGATCTGTTGCAGCTCTGTAGAAGCCTGGGTAGGTTACTTTGTCAATGGTAGGTTACGGGGGGACTCTTTGGGGAGATTCACTTATTGCTCACCTCTTGGCCACAGCACACTAGACTATATGATTACAGACATTGACCCTTTCTCTCTCAGCTCATTCACTGTCAAGCCACCCATGCTCAAACTCACTAGTGCAACATTTCAATTGGCTATATTAAAACTGTTTAATTTGATCCTGAGTGTAGGTTATTTCCCTGACATCTGGAATCAAGTACTCATACCCCCAATCTTTAAGAACGGAGACAAATCTGACCCTAACAATTACATTGTTATTTGGCATTTGTTTAAACAGTAACCTAGGGAAGGTTTTCTATAGTATTATAAATGTAAGAGTTCTTAACTTCCTTATTAAGCACAATGTCTTGAGTAAAAGCCAAATTGGATTTATACCAAAACATCGCACGACTGATCATATTTACAATCGACACACCCTGATAGATATACATGTCCACTAAAATAATACCAAAATATACGCTTGCTTTATCGAGTTACAAAAGCATTTGATTCTATTTGGCATACAGAACTGTTCTACAAAGTTATTGAAAGTGGTGTAGGGGGTAAAACATATGACATAATTAAATCAATGTATACTGGCAATACGTGCAGCATTAAAATTGGCAAGAAAATAACAGAATTCTTTAACCAGGGTTGCAATCTGAGCCCTGCACTCTTCAATATTTACATAAACGAATTGGCCACTATTCTAGAAAAATCTTCAGTCCCTGGTGTTAGTCTCCACAATTCAGAGGTTAAATGCCTACTCTTCGCAGATGACCTATGCCTGCTGTCACCCACAGCACATGGCCTACAGCAGAGCCTGGACCTGCTAGAGCAGTACTGCCAGACCTGGACCCTGGCAGTAAATCCCAAAAAGACAAAAATAATGATTTTCCAGAGAGGGTACAGATCTCAGGGAATTAGACCAAAGTTCTCAATCGGTACAAAATATATAGAGTACTGCACAGACTACTATTACGTTTAAAAATAGGTTTAAAAATAAGCTCAACTGACACCTTAATGAACTGAGAGAGAAAGCACACAGGGCATTCTACACCATTAAAAAACACATTCAAATTGAAATACCTATTAAAATGTGGCTAAAATTAATTGAATGTGTCATTGAACCAATTGCACTTTATGGCAGCAAGGTGTGGGGTCCACTTGCAAAACAAGATTTCACCAAATGGGACAAACACCCCATTGAAACCCTGCATGCAGAGTTCTGTAAGATTCTCCTACATGTCCAGAGGAAAACTACAAACATGGCACGCATGGCAGAATTAGGCCAATATCCACTAATAATAAAAACTCAAAAAAGAACAATTACATTTTGGAAACATCTAAAATACAGTGACCCCCTCTCATACCATTACCAAGCCCTGCAATGCCAAGAGCTGAGCAAAGAAAAGAGTCCCCTCATCCAGCTGGTCCTGGAGCTGAGTTCACAAATCTGTTCTACTAACACACTGAAGCCTCAGGACCAGAACATCCAATCAATCAGAATAAAACTAATTACAACACAATAAAACCAAAACTACATTGCTTATTGGGAAACACAAGTACAAGCACAAAGCAAAATGCAGTGCTATCTGGCCCTATATCGGCAGTACACCATGGCAAATTATTTGACCATGGTTACTGATCAAAACCTTGGAAAAACCTTGACAAAGTACAGGCTCAGTGAGCACAGCCTTGCCATTGAGAAGGGTAGACACAGGAAAACCTGGCCCCCAGTAGAGAAAAGGCTGTGCAACCACTGTACAGCAGCAGAACCTAAGAGCTGCATTTCCTGACAAAATGTTAAAAATATAAAACAATTAGAGACTGTCATTTCCCCAAATTTGAACCCTTATTCAAGGTTTCAAAGACCTCTCTGATGAGAGTAGACTACCCGTCCTGTTGGGGCAGGACGCAGAGAGCTGTGGGTTGGCAGCGCACTACATTCCTGCCTGCCATAAGATGAGGGACAGTGTCTGACAGACCAATCAACCTGCACATKTCCTCTACTGTATGCTTGTTGTTATTGTTCATTGTATGGTTATTTTGACCCTTGGTTATTGTTGTTACTGTTGTCCTGTTGACAATTTTGATTCTTATTATTTTCATATTGTAAATATCAAAAGGAAGCTTTGGCAATATGTACATTGTTACGTCATTCTAATAAAGCATATTGAATCTTGAGAGAGAGAGAGAGAGAGAGAGAGAGAGAGAGAGAGAGAGAGAGAGAGAGAGAGAGAGAGAGAGAGAGAGAGAGAGAGAGAGAGAGAGAGAGAGAGAGAGAGAGAGAGAGAGAGAGAGAGAGAGAGAGAGCAGAGAGAGAGAGAAAGATAAGAGAGAAGAGAGGGTGGTGTGCTGGTTCTACATGTATATCAACGCTGCTATGTATAGATGCTATAATCACACAGCTTTCGAACTCCTTCGCATGAGCAATTTAATTGCATAAAGTTATCTGACCAATGTACTCCGTGCCAGTGAGACAGTACAGTCTCTCTGTCTCTCTGTCTCTCTGTCTCTCTGTCTCTCTGTCTCTCTCTCTGTCTCTGTCTCTGTCTCTGTCTCTGTCTCTGTCTCTGTCTCTGTCTCTCTCTCTCTCTTTCAATTCAATTTAATTGAATTTAAGGGGTTTATTGGCATGGGAAACATATATTAATATTGCCAAAGCAAGTGAAGTAGATAATAAACAGAAGTGAAATAAACAATAAAAAATGTACAGTAAACATTACACTTACAAAAGACATTTCAAATGTCATATGTCTACATTCAGTGTTGTACTGATGTGCAGAATGTTCAAGTACAAAAGGGAAAATAAATAAACATATACAACATAAGTTGTATTTACAATGGTGTTTGTTCTTCACTGATTGCCCTTGTGGCAACAGGTCACAAACATTGCTGCTGTTATTGCACACTGTGGTATTTCACCCAAWAGATATGGGAGTTTATCAAAATTGGATTTGTTTTCAAATTCTTTATGGGTCTGTGTAATCTGAGGGAAAAATGTGTCTCTAATATGGTCATACATTTGGCAAGAGGTTAGGAAGTGCATCTCAGTTTCCACCTCATTTTGTGGGCCGTGTGCACGTAGCCTGTCTTCTCTTGAGAGCCAGGTCTGCCTTCTATGGCCTTTCTCAATAACAAGGCTATGCTCACTGAGTCTGTACATAGTCAAAGATGTCCTTAATTTTGGGTCAGTCACTGTGGTCAGGTATTCTGCCACTGTGTACTCTTTGTTTGTTTCCATTGTGTCAAGTTATTACCTTTTTGTATSTAATTGTGTTTCTGTCCTGGGGCTCTGTGTGGTCTCTGTGTTTTTGTGAACAGAGCCCCAGGACCAGCTTGCTTAGGGGGCTCTTCTCCAGGTTCATCATTATTTGGTGTTTTACGTTGTACACAGAGGATATTTTTGCAGAATTCTGCATGCAGAGTCTCAATTTGGTGTTTGTCCCATATGTGAATTATTGATTGGTGAGCGGACCCCAGACCTCACAACCACGAAGGGCAATGGGTTCTATAACTGATTCAAGTATTTTTAGCCAGATCCTAATTGGTATGTCAAATTCTATGTTCCTTTTGATGGCGTAGAAGGCCCTTCTTGCCTTGTCTCTCAGATTGTTCACAGCTTTGTGGAAGTTACCTGTGACTATGATGTTAAGGCCAAGGTATGCATAGCAATGGGGTCTAGAAGGAATTTGTATTTGTGGTCCTGGAAACTGGCCCTTTTTTGGAAMACCATTATTTTTGTCTTACTGATATTTACTGTCAGGGCACAGGTCTGACAGAATCTGTGCAGAATATCTAGGTGCTGCTGTAGGCCCTCCTTGGTTGGGGACAGAAGCACCAGATCATCAGCAAACAGTAGACATTTGACTTCAGATTCTGGCAGGGTGAGGCCAGGTGCTGCAGACTGTTCTATTGCCCTCRCCAATTTGTTGATATGTATGTTGAAGAGGGTGGGGCTTAAGCTGCATCCCTGTCTCACCCCCCAGCCATGTGGAAAGAAATGTGTGTGTTTTTTGCCAATTTTAACCACACACTTGATGTTTGTGTTCATGGATTTTATAATGTCGTATGTTTTTCCCCCAACACCACTTTCCATCAATTTCTATTGCAGGCCCTCATGCCAAATAGAGTCCAAATCTTTTTTTAAATCAACAAAGCATGAGAAGACTTTGCGTTTGTTTTTGGTTTGTTTGTCAATTAGGGTGTGCAGGGTGACTACCTGGTCTGTCGTATGGTAATTTGGTAAAAAGCCAATTTGACATTTGCTCAGTACATTGTTTCGCTGAGGAAATGTTTGAGTCTGCTGTTAATGATAATGTAGAGGATTTTCCCAAGGTTGCTGTTGACACATATCCCACGGTAGTTATTGGGGTTAAAATTGTCTCCACTTTTGTTAATTGGGGTGATCAGTCCCTGGTTCCAAATATTGGAGAATATGCCAGAACTGAGGATAATGTTAAAGAGTTTAAGTATAGCCAGTTGGAAATTATGGTCTGTATATTTTATAATTTCATTTAGGATATTTAGGATACCATCAACCCCACAGGCCTTTTGGGTTGGAGGGTTTGTATTTTGTCCTGTAGCTCATTCAAGGTAATTGGAGAATTCAGTGGGTTCTGGTAGTCTCTAATAGTTGATTCTAGGATTTGTGTTTGATCATGTATATGCTTTTGCTGTTTGTTATTTTTAATTGATCCAAAAAGATTGGAGAAGTGGTTTGTCCATACGTATCTGTTTTGGATAGATTACTCTTCATGTTGTTGTTTGTTTATGGTTCTCCAATTTTCCCAGAAGTGGTTAGAGTCTGTGGATTCTTCAGTTACATTGAGATGATATCTGATGTCCTGTTCCTTCTTTTTCTGTACTGTATTTCTGTATTGTTTTAGTGATTCACCATAGTGAAGTCGTAAGCTTAGGTTTTCTGGGTCTCTGTTTTTGGTTGGATAGGTTTCTCAATTTCATTCTTAGGTTTTTGCATTCTTCATCAAACTATTTGTAATTGTTGTTAATTTTCTTAGGTTGTCTATTTGAATTTTTTATATTTGTTAGGGAAGCTGAGAGGACAAATATACTGTTTAGGTTTTCAACTGCTAAGTTTACACTTTCACTATTACAATTAAACATTTGTCCAGGAAATTGTCTAGAAGTGATTTAATTTATTGTTACCTATTTGTTTTTTGGTAGATTTCCACACCACTTTCCTTCCATCTATAGCATTTCTTAATATTATTGCCTCACGATTGAGCACAGCTCTGTTCAAGAAGAGTGTGATGTTGCTGTGATCTGATAGGGGTGTCAGTTAACTGACTGTGAATGCTCTAAGAGACTCTGGGTTGAGGTCAGTGATAAAGTAGTCTACAGTACTACTGCCAAGAGATTAGCAAAATTTCCGCTAAAATGACATACCCAAATCTAACTGCCTGTAGCTCAGGCATTAAAGCCAGGATATGCATATTCTTGATACCATTTGAAATGAAAGACTTTGAAGTTTGTGGAAATGAGAATGTCATGTAGGAGAATATAACACATTAGATCTAGTAAAATAATATACAAAGAAAAAAAAAAAAAAAAAAATGGTACTTTTTTGGACCATCATCTTTGAAATGCAAGAGAAAAGCCACACATTCAGCTAATAAGCTGGAGGTATTTCATATGGTGTCCACAAGAGGGCAACAGTGTAGGTACAAAGTTTCAGACTGATAACCTAAAGAATGAGAAAGCTACATGACATTTAGTATGAAGTCACCCAGGTGTCCTTCACGATTTGGCCAAAGGTACCCAAGTGGACTCCAAGTGGCCGAATTGGTAAATTGACACATTTTCAAGAACATAACTATTCAAAACATACAAAAATGCTATGCTAATAAAAAATACAAGTTTACGCACTCCCAGGAATGTCATACATTATGGATTATTAGCTTCCCTACGTATAATGTACTTACAGGAGACGCAACAAGAATGCTGATCCAATGTCTCCAAACACAGAAGTGGAATATTTAAGATAAGCGCCAAGTTAGCAGCCAACACTGATCTAATGTCGTAAGTGAACACACCACAAACCACACAAAGTAAAAAAACTTTTTTTCTTCAACTGTACACACTATTTGCAATTACATTATTTAGAACACCCTCTACAGAAGATTGTGCTGCTGGTCCCAAGTCCCAAGTCTCTTTCTACTGTAAAGCACTTACCATCCTCTGCTTGTAGGCTGGCTGGGTATTCACACCTCTAAATGGCCGGGCGGGAGTTTGTTGTGGAGCCAGAGAGAGCAGCAGTCAGACTAAGTGGGGGATGGAGGACTTGAATGTGGTCTCTTTCAAGTCAGTCTTTACCACTACTGAAGATCATTTTTTAAATCAGTAAGAACTCATGTTTCAAACTTTTTTTATTGAACCTTTATTTTAGCAATACATAAAATAAACTACACATCTATAAACATATATTAAATAGAGTGGAGAACACTGTGGGGAAGTGTGTGTACCAATTATTTGTTAATTTTTTWAAATTAACCTTTATTTAGCTAGGCAAGTCAGTAGAAATTCTTATTTACAATGACACCTACCCCGGCCAAACCCGGACGACGCTGGGCCAATTGTGCGCCACCCTATGGGACTCCCAATCACGGCCAGAGCCAGATGTAATGCAGCCTGGACTCGAACCAGGTACTSTAGTGTGTTAGACCACTGCGCCAGTCGGGAGCACTATGTGTATTGTACAGTGGCTTGCGAAAGTATTCACCCCCCTTTGCATTTTTCTTATTTTGTTGCCTTACAACCTGGATTTAAAATAGGTTTTTGGGGGGTTTGTATCATTTGATTTACACAACATGCCTACCACTTTGAAGATGCAAAATACGTTTTATTGTGAAACAAACAAGAAATAAGACAAAAAAACAGAAATCTTGAGCGTGCATAACTATTCACCCCCCCCCAAAGTCAATACTTTGTAGAGGCACCTTTTGCAGCAATTACAGCTGCAAGTCTCTTGGAGTATATCTCTATAAACTTGGCACATCTAGCCACTGGGATTTTTGCCCTTTTTTCAAGGCAAAACTGCTCCAGCTCCTTCAAGTTGGATGGGTTCTGCTGGTGTAGAGCAATCTTTAAGTCATACCACATATTCTCAATTTGATTGAGGTCTGGGCTTTGATTAGGCCATTCCAAGACATTTAAATGTTTCCCCATAAAAAACTTGTGTTGCTTTATCAGTATGCTTAGGGTCATTGTCCTGCTGGAAGGTGAACCTCTGTCCCAGTCACAAATCTCTGAAAGACTGAAACAGGTTTCACTCAAGAATATCCTTGTACTTAGCGCCATGCATCATTCCTTCAATTCTGACCAGTGTCCCAGTCCCTGCTGATGGAAAAATATCGCCACAGTGTGATGCTGCCACCAACATGCTTCCCTGTGGTGTGGATGGTGTTCTCGGGGTGATGAGAGGTGTTGGGTTTGCGCCAGACATTTTCCTTGATGGCCAAAAAGCTACATTTTAGTCTCATCTGACCAGAGTACCTTCTTCCATTTGTTTGGGGAGTCTACCACATGCTTTTTGGCGAACATCAAACGTGTTTGCTTATTTTTTTATTTAAGCAATGGCTTTTGTCTGGCCACTCTTCCTTAAAGCCCAGCTCTGTGGAGTGTTTGGCATAGTAGTTCTATGGACAGATACTCCAACCTCCGCTATGGAGCTTTGCAGCTCCTTCAGGGTAATCTTTGGTCTCTTTGTTGCCTCTCTGATTAATGCCCTCCTTGCCTGGTCCGTACATTTTGGTGGGCCCTCTTTTGGCAGGTTTGTTGTGGTGCCATATTCTTTCATTTTTTTTACAACAGATTTAATGGTGCTCCGTGGGATGTTCAAAGTTTTTAATATTTTTTTATAACCCAACCCTGATCTGTACTTCTCCACAACTTTGTCCCTGACCTGAATGGAGAGCTCCTTGGTCTTCATGGTGCTGCTTGCTTGGTGGTGCCCCTTGCTTAGTAGTTTTGCAGACTCTGGGACCTTTCAGAACAGGTTTATATATACTGAGATCATGTGACACGTACATTGCACACAGGTGGACTTTATTTAACTAATTATGTGACTTCTGAAGGTAATTGGTTGCACCAGATCTTATTTAGGGGCTTCATAGCAAAGGGGGTGAATACATATGCACGCACCACTTTACCGTTTTACATTTATTTTTATTTTTTTACATTTAGTTATTTTTTCATTTCACTTCACCAATTTCGACTATTTTGTGTATGTCCATTACATGAAATSCAAATAAAAATCTATTTATATTACAGGTTGTAAAGTAAAAATGCCCTGTCTTAGGTCAGTTAGGATCACCACATTTTAAGAATGTGAAATGTCAGAATAATAGTAGGGAGAATTATTTATTTCAGCTTTAATTTCTTTCATCACATTCCCTGTGGGTCAGAAGTTTACATACTCTCAATTAGTATTTGGTAGCATTGCCTTTAAATTGATTTACTTGAGTCAAACGTTTCGGGTATCCTTCCACAAGCTTCCCACAATAAGTTGGGTGAATTTTGGCCCATTCCTCCTGACAGAGCTGGTGTAATTGAGTCAGGTTTGTAGGCCTCCTTGCTCGCACACGCGTTTTCAGTTCTGCCCACAAATTATCTATAGGATTGAGAACAGGGCTTTGTGATGGCCACTCCAATACCTTGACTACCTTGAAAATATTTAAAAAATATCTCAAATGAATACTATGCAACCATTGAAACAACTGCATTTAGCTCAGTTTACAAAATAAAATAATAGAAATATAAAGACTGGTATTTCACTTACCAGTCTAAGTTAGCTTCCTTTCCTTTAGCTTTGTCTATGACACTTTCCCGGCAGATTTCTGCTAGAATATTATCCAAAATCTGCATACCTGGACTTTGATTTAGCTTTTCCAGTATTATTAGCCATATTATAAGTAAAAAAAATTGCAAATCACTTAGTTTTTAAAATTCACAGATACGCGTAACGCGCTTTGATATGAACTTGCATAAATGTCCAAAAGCCACTGGACTCGCGCGAGATTAGCTGAAAGGCTTCACTCTCGTAAAGCACAGCTCATTGGCTAACTAGGTTTGATAACGATAAGTTGTCATCTGACAAAGATACAGTCAATCAAGTGAACACCGCTTGTGATATCGTACCTTCCTGGCTAAAATTGGCTTTCCAGTGGATATACTGAAAGTAGCATGATATAGCAAAGGCTGGAAACGTTTTAGAGTGTCTAAGGAATAGATACAAATGTAATTTGACTGGTTGAAACAATGTTTAGTGTTACATTTTCACAGATTTCTTTCTTTGCAAGTTGAATGCTATATGGACCATTTTAGGATATAAAAAATAATTTTATCTAATAAAACTACACTACATGTCATCTCTAGGATGATAAATCAGAGCAAGATTTCCGAATGTAAGTAAATTATTTACTTTCAGATGTGAATTCATCAAACCTGTCGCGTTGAAAAAAGTGTTTTGTTGTTTTGCACTCTCCTCAAACAATAGAATGGTATTTTTTCTCTGTAATAGCTCCTGTAAATTGGACAATGCATTTAGATAAACAAGAATTTATGCTTTCTGCCCATATAAAACAATTATATGTACCGATTTGTTTTGTTTGTTTAAAACTGCGTTTTAATCACATTATGCATCTTGAGCAACAACTGTCCCTTTGACGGGAGATTAATCCATAAGTAGTTTTTAAAGTATGGGGATTCTATTGAGGGGATAAAGGTAGCATACATTAGGACATTGTTCTCTGTTGAGATCATTTCTTTATTCATTTCTTGCCAGATGTAAAATGTTACTGTTTTGACTAATTTAATAGAGTGGGTTAAGTCTGCTCTATACCAAATTAGCATACCCCCTGAGTTTCTTCCCTGTTTCACACCTGGTAGTTTGGTGGACGGGACTAACAGCTCTCTGTAACCTAGAGGGAAACCAGTTGGTCCGTCTCCTTTATACCATATTTCTTGTAGGATGACAATGTCTGTATTTCCAATTTCGGTTCCTGCTCTTTAGGCCAAAGGCAGATGACCTCAGACCTTGTATATTCCAGGATGAGATAGTAAAAGCTTTGTGTTCCATAGTGTCTAGTGTTGTTTTTGTGTGGTTTAGGCCCGGACCATCACAATAGGTGTGAGCAGAGCATGTTGAGCATCTGATACATACTTCCTAGGTCGCAGGATGGTGCATGGGTGGGTGTAATAGTGGGGGTTGGGCCTGTTGCTCTGCTCACGACCTGGGCATTTGTCCTGCTTTCATGTTGAGATCCTTGCCGCATGGGCGGGGGGTGGGCAGAAGGGCATGGTTCTGTTATGGGAGGCTATATAAGGTGTGGCCAGGGTTTGCTTGGGGTGGTCTTAGCAGGTTGGGGTGTGGCTGGTGATGCTGTGGTCTGGTGTAGGTCCTCTTGGCGTGGGTTCTCTCGGTGCAGGTACTTCAGGAGGGGGTCATGCAGGTCTGGGAGGGTGACTCGCTGGTCTGGGCGGGGTGTCCATTGCTCTGTTGCTCCTGTGTGAGGTGCTGGGGCTACGGTTGAGGGTGACGTCCTTCAGGGTCCTGGCAAAAGTTGTGATTGCTGCCTTTTAGAGGTGGACCTGGTCGCAAATGCTTTTCAAGTCCAGGGTGGAGTGGTGGGCCAGGTATACATTAGGTTTTGAGGCACAGTCTTGCGAAATGCTTGCATTCTCCCGCTGTATGGTGGCACGGTGAAATTGTTTTCGTGATAGCAGGGTGGAGATAACCACTTGTACGTTGGGGAAAGTGGAAGAAACCTTTTCAATCACTCCCTTGAACGCTGGAGCTACATTTTCCTGCTGGGCTCTCATGTCATTTGTGCCAGTTTGAATTATGATGTGGCTAGGAGACCCTAGTCTGTCCTCTGACAGCTCCTGTGCATGACTAGTGTTTGGGCACCAGAATTTAGCCACATTGTGTTTTGGAAAAAATTCATAATCTTGAATGTATTTGCCATTTGAGTCAATGAGGAGCGCAATCTCTGGCTTTTGTGTGTCCTCAGTGGATGTGTGGAGGTTGTCAGGAGAGTTATCAGTGGAGCTGACAGAGGGGCTGTTAGGAGGGGGTGGGGTCTGTTGGGTTGGTGCGTCCCGTGTTGTCTGTCCCATTGTGGTGTTGAGGTTATGGTGCGGGTCTGAGGTGGCTTTTCTGCTGGCTTCTCTGGGGGAGTGTCCTGCTCTCTGTCACACCTCAGCATTGTCACCTCCTCCTTCAGTGCCATGTGTGCCTCTTTAAGTTCTCTCACCTCAGTCCGTAGAGCAACCAGCTCTCTCAGACAGCCGTCCATCTCCACCTTCCATCCTCCGGGTCTTGTTGTGGGGTGTTGTGCTGGTCTGTTCTGTCTGGATTGTGTGGACTAGCTCTCTGAGCTCCACCATGTCTCTCTCCAGCAGTTTGTGGGACCTGGGTTGTTCAGTATTGGGGGGTGACTCTCTCTCTCTCTCTCTCTCTCTCTCTCTCTCTCTCTCTCTCTCTCTCTCTCATCTCTCTCTCTCTCTCTCTCTCTCTCTCTCTCTCTCTCTCTCTCTCTCTCTCTCTCTCTCTCTCTCTCTCTCCTCTCTCTCTCTCTCTCTCTCTCTCTCTCTCTCTCTCTCTCTCTCTCTCTCTCTCTCTCTCTCTCTCTCTCTCTATATATATATATCTAAATGCGTATAAGAGTCAGATACAGAGAGTCAGTGTGCTGTAAAGATACAGGTAACTGCCACAATAAAGGAAACACTTGCGTAAATGAGGGATACAGAGTATATCGACAGCAAGTCCTTCCACACAGGTGTGATTCCTGAGTTAAATGAGCAATTAACATTCCATCATGTTTTGGGTAATGTATAAAAATGCTGGGCATTATTTTGGCTAACATGGCTATGCCCTCATAAGATGACAGTGCCTCATCCACAGGGAAAGAGTGCTCACTGAACTGTTGGATGAGCATAAAAACTATGTAAACCATGTGTCATGGCCGTCTCAGTCACCACATCTCAACCCAATTGAACACTTATGGGAGATTCTGGAGCGACGCCTGACACAACGTTTCCACCACCATCAACAAAACACCAAATCATGGATTTTCTCATGGAAGAATGGTGTCGYATCCCTCCAATAGAGTTCCAGACACTTGTAGAATCTATGCCAAGGTGCATTGAAGCTGTTCTGGATCGTGGTGGTCCAACACCCTATTAAGACACTTTATGTGGGTGTTTCCTTTATCCTGGCAGTTACCTGTACATCTACTCTGAGTCTGTCTGTTTGATCTGATCTGATCTGGGTCTAGCTGTGCGATACTGGGTACTGCACACAGCCCGTCTCCACACACAGAAGAACAGACACACACACACACACCCGCACAGACCGGCCCTGGCACCGTGTTTACAGTGAGGTGTTAACCAAGTGAGAACCGCAGTAGCTGATTGGAGGCGGCTGGCTTGCCTCCACGTCCTCCCACCCCTCACTTCCTCATCTGATGTGTCAGAAACGCAGACACTGGCCAGAAAGGGTCACCAGGGAGCACAGATGTCCTGTGTGTAGGAGTGTTTGTGTGTGTGAGAGAGAGAGCGAGAGAGAGAGAGAGCGATAGAGAGAGCAAGAGAGAGAGCAAGAGAGAGTGAGAGAAAGTAGTCATTATGCTGCTTTTTTGAGTGTCGTGGTGTGTGTACTGTAAATGGAGTCTGTGTTTGTGTGTGTGTGGGGTTTGTGTGTGTGTGTGTGTGTGTGTGTGTGTGTGTGTGTGTGTGTGTGTGTGTGTGTGTGTGTGTGTGTGTGTGTGTGTGTGTGTGTTGTGTGTGTGTCTTTCTTTTGTGTGTCTGTCTGAGTGTGTTGTGAGCCAGACACAGAAGTGAGTTCCTAGAGGACACAGACTCTGTCCAACTCCCTCCCCAGTGCTGCTCTGTTCTATACTGATGGCCTCCTTCTTTGTTACTGGACACCACTCCACTCCACACTAAAGGCACCGTAGGAAAGGGATCCATGCCCTGCCTACATGTACACACACACACACACACACACACACCACACACACACACACACACACACACACACACACACACACCACACCACACACACACACACACACACACACACACACACACACACACACACACACACACAACCAGCACACAAACACACACACGAGCCAACGTTTCTTCAGGGACACTGATCTGATCGATATAGTTTGTGTCCCACATGGCAACTTATTCACGACTTTGTGCACTACTTTTGACAAGGGCCTTATGCACCATATAGGGAATAGGGTGCCAATTGGGATGCAGACACAGAGAGAAGGAGGGCAATTATAGGTGAGACTAGTGTTGCTATTATAGCTGTTCCTAAAAGCAGGTTTTCCCAAACTCGGTCCTGGGTCCCCACCTGGGTGCACGTTTTGGTTTTTGCCTTAGCACTACACAGCTGATTCAAGTAATGAAAGATGAGGATGAGAACATCATGCCCAGTCCTAGATGACTTTGTAGAGTGGTGTGAGGAATCACACTTGGTCCTCAATACTAACAAGACCAAAGAGATGTGCATAGACTTCAGGAAGTGTACAACACCTACCTCTGCAACATCTATCAGAGGTCAGAACATAGAGATTGTAGAGGAATACAAATACATGGGTGTCCTCTTGGACAATAAACTTCAGTGGAGTAAATGTACAGACCTGATCTACAAAGAGCCAACAGAGAGTGTATTTTCTCAAAAAGCTTGGATCTTTTATTGTATACTTCTTTTCTGTTCCAAGATGGCGTAGCAGTCGGACGTGTGTTTGTCTTGTCCCGTGTAAATAGTCCTCGTTTTTTTTTCGTATGCATTTCGTATTATATTTTAATTTCACTTTCCATTTAGGAACTGAATATACATTCCGCCTCACCCAATGTGGTACGGATCTGCTATTTCTTTTATACTTTAGAACCGTAACCCCAATCAGAAGCTAGCCAGATAACTAGCTACTAGCAGTAGTCAGTTAGCCACTGCTGCGCGTCTTCACCCTTAACTCGGACACCAGCCAGCTTCAGCTCGGGCCAATACCTGCCAGTCTGCAAGCGCGATATCAACCCAGAGCATATTAGGACTGCTTTTTCACTACCACATCACCGGATTTTTTTCCTTCTACTTCATCACCGGATTTCAGCCGCAGGCTCTGGACATTTGCACCTTGATCTCGCAGCTAGCTAGCTGCAAACCGTGTGTCTATTGGCTTACGTCGATCCCGGAGCAAACGTAATTTATTCCGAGGCTAGCTGAGGAGCTCCATCAGCCATTCCTGGGCTACAGTCACCTATCCGGACCCGTTTTTTTGGTGTTTTTTTTGTTGTTGCTGCAGATACGGAAGCCCCACCGGGCCTTCACGACTGACTGCCGACGTTATCTGCCCGAGGGAGTTATCCAACTGGCACCCCCGTCCCGACGTTACCTGAACGCTCATCTGGGGCCCGCTAATCGTTAGCTGTCTTATCGGCTGCTATCTGAATAAGTATATCGGACAATATATTTATTATTATTATTTTATTTTATTTTTCTTGGGCCACTATATCTATTTTTGCCAATTTGGATGATCCCCTCTACCACACGGAAGCCCACTAACCTACCGACGGAAACGCACAAGGTATCTACAATTAGACCTCCATCCTATGCTATCTTGCTACCGATAGCCTCTACCCAGCCTACTGTCTGGATCGCCGTGACCCCAACCAACCTCTACTCACTGGACCCTTATTGATCACTCGATTAAGCATGCCTCTCCTTAATGTAAATATGCCTTGTCCATTGTTGTTCTGGTTAGTGTTTATTGGCTTATTTCACTGTAGAGACTCTAGCCCTGCTCACTATACCATATCCAACCTCTCAGTTCCACCACCCACAATGCGATGACATCACCTGGTTTCAATGATGTTTCTAGAGACAATATCTCTCTCATCATCACTCAATACCTAGGCTTACCTCCACTGTATTCACATCCTACCATACCTTTGTCTGTACATTATTCCTTTAAGCTATTTTTATCGCCCCCAGAAACTTCCTTTTACTCTCTGCTCTAGTAGCTCTAGACGACCAATTCTCATAGCTTTTAGCCGTACCCTTATCCTACTCCTCCTTTGTTCCTCTGGTGATGTAGAGGTGAATCCAGGCCCTGCAGTACCTAGCTCCACTCCTATTCCCCAGGCGCTCTCTTTTGATGACTTCTGTAACCGTAATAGCCTTGGCTTCATGCATGTCAACATTAGAAGCTCTCCCTAAGTTTGTTTTGTTCACTGCTTTAGCACACTCTGCCAACCCGGATGTTTTAGGCCGTGTCTGAATCCTGGCTTAGAAAGACCACCAAAAATTCAGACATTTTCATCCCCAATTACAAGATTTTCAGACAGATAGAACGGCCAAAGGGGGCGGTGTTGCAATCTACTGCAAAGATTGCCTGCAGAGTTCTGTTTTACTATCCAGGTCTGTTCCAAACAATTTGAACTTCTACTTTTAAAAATCCACCTCTCTAAAACAAGTCTCTCACCGTTGCCGCCTGCTATAGACCACCCTCTGCCCCCAGCTGTGCTCTGGACACTATATGTGAACTGATTGCCCCCCATCTATCTTCAGAGCTCGTGCTGCTAGGCGACCTAAATTTGAACATGCTCAACACCCCAGCCACCCTACAATCTAAGCTTGATGCCCTCAATCTCACACAAATATCAATGAACCTACCAGTACCACCCCAATTCCGTAACACGGGTACCCTCATAGATATCATCCTAACAAACTTGCCCTCCAAATACACCTCTGCTGTTTTCAACCAAGATCTCAGCGATCACTGCCTCATTGCCTGCATCCGTAATGGGTCAGCGGTCAAACGACCTCCACTCATCACTGTCAAACGCTCCCTGAAACACTTCAGCGAGCAGGCCTTTCTAATCGACCTGGCCGGGTATCCTGGAAGGATATTGATCTCATCCCGTCAGTAGAGGATGCCTGGACATTTAAAAAAAATGCCTTCCTCACCATCTTGAATAAGCATGCCCCATTCAAGAAATTTAAAAACCAGGAACAGATATAGCCCTTGGTTCTCTCCTGACCTGACTGCCTTAACCAACAGAAAAACATCCTATGGCGTTCTGCATTAGCATCGAACAGCCCCCGTGATATGCAACTTTTCAGGGAAGCCAGAAAACCAATATACACAGGCAGTTAGAACAGCCAAGGCTAGCTTTTTCAAACAGAAATTTGCTTCCTGCAACACAAATTCAAAAAAGTTCCGTGACACCGTAAAGTCCATGGAGAATAAGAAACACCTCCTCCCAGCTTCCAAACCGCTCTGAAGATAGGAAACACTGTCACCACCGACAAATCCACTATAATTGAGAATTTCAATAAGCATTTTTCTACGGCTGGCCATGCTTTCCACTGGCTACCCTAACCCGGACAACAGCACTGCCCTCCCCTCTGCTACTCGCCCAAGCCTTCCCCATTTCTCTTCCCAAATACAGTCAGCTGATGTTCTAAAAGAGCTGCAAAACTGGACCCTTACAAATCAGCCGGGCTAGATAATCTGGACCCTTTCTTTCTAAAACTATCTGCTGAAATTGTGGCCACCCCTATTACTAGCCTCTTCAACCTCTCTTTCGTGTCGTCTGAGATTCCCAAAGATTGGAAAGCAGCTGCCGTTATCCCCCTCTTCAAAGGGGGGGACACTCTTGACCCTAACAGCTACAGACCTATATATATTCCTACCCTGCCTTTCTAAGGTCTTCGAAAGCCAAGTCAAACAAACAGATTACCGACCATTTCGAATCCCACCAATACCTTCTCCGCTATGCAATCTGGTTTCAGAGCTGGTCATGGGTGCACCTCAGCCACGCTCAAGGTCATAAAACGATATCTTAACCGCCATCGATAGGAAACAATACTGTGCAAGCCGTATCTTTGACCTGGCCAAGGCTTTTGACTCTGTCAATCACCACATCCTCATCGGCAGACTCGACAGCCTTGGTTTCTCTAATGATTGCCTCGCCTGGTTCACCAACACTTCTCTGATCGAGTTCAGTGTGTCAAAAACGGAGGGTCTGTTGTCCGGGCCTCTGGCAGTCTCTATGGGGGGTGCCACAGGGTTTCAATTCTTGGACCGACTCTCTTCTCTGTATACATCAATGATGTCGCTCTTGCTGCTGGTGATTCTCTGATCCACCCTACGCAGACGACACTATTCTGTATACTTCTGGCCCTTCTTTTGACACTGTGTTAACAACCCTCCAGGCGAGCTTCAATGCCATACAACTCTCCTTCCGTGGCCTCAAATTGCTCTTAAATACAAGTAAAACTAAATGCATGCTCTTCAACCGATCGCTGCCTGCACCTGCCCGCCTGTCCAACATCACTACGCTGGACGGCTCTGACTTAGAATATGTGGACAACTACAAATACCTAGGTGTCTGGTTAGACTGTAAACTCTCCTTCCAGACTCACATCAAACATCTCCAATCCAAAGTCAAATCTAGAATTGGCTTCCTATTCCGCAACAAAGCATCCTTTACTCATGCTGCCAAACATACCCTTGTAAAACTGACCATCCTACCAATCCTCGACTTCGGTGATGTCATTTACAAAATAGCCTCCAAAACCCTACTCAATAAAATTGGATGCAGTCTATCACAGTGCCATCCGTTTTGTCACCAAAAGCCCCCATATACTACCCACCACTGCGACCTGTACACCTCGGTTGGCTGGCCCTCGCTTCATACTCGTGCCCAACCCACTGGTTCCAGGTCATCTACAAGACCCTGCTAGGTAAATTCCCCCTTATCTCAGCTCGCTGGTCACCATAGCAGCACCTACCTGTAGCACGCGCTCCAGCAGGTATATCTCTCTAGTCACCCCCAAAACCAATTCTTCCTTTGGACGCCTCTCCTCAGTTCTCTGCTGCCAATGACTGGAACGAACTACAAAAATCTCTGAAACTGGAAACACTTATCTCCCTCACTAGCTTTAAGCACCAGCTGTCAGAGCAGCTCATAGATTACTGCACCTGTACATAGCCCATCTATAATTTAGCCCAAACAACACCTCTTTACCTACTGTATTTATTTATTTATTTATTTTGCTCCTTTGCACCCCATTATTTCTGTCTCTACTTTGCGCTTTCTTCCACTGCAAACCAACCATTCCAGTGTTTTTATTTTTTATTTTACTTGCTGTGTTGTATTCACTTCGCCTCCATGGCCTTTTATATTTTTATTTATTTATACATATATTTGTTTGCCTTCACCTCCCTTATCTCACCTCACTTGCTCACATTGTATATAGACTTATTTTTTTCAATGTATTATTGACTATATGTTTGTTTTACTCCATGTGTAACTATGTGTTGTTGTATGTGTCGAAACTGCTTTGCTTTATCTTGGCCAGGTCGCAATTGTAAATGAGAACGTGTTCTCAATTTGCCTACCTGGTTAAATAAAGGTTAAATAAAATAAATAAAATAAATAAAATAAAATAAATAAATAAAATACTGACTCTGTTTTACAAATCTTTCATTGAGAGTATTTAAACTTTTTGTATTGTTTGATGGTTTGGCAATGCCACTGTCAGCCAAAGACATATGGTGAGAAGGATTATCACCACAGCAAGCAAGGTACTTGGAGTCAAACAGACAGGCCTGGATGAGATCTTTAAGGTCAGGGCCCACCGCAAGGCTCACAAAATCATTTTAGACCTAAGCCACCCCCTGTACCTGGACTTTGAACTACTCCCCTCTGGGCGCAGGTATAGGGCACCCCTCAGCAGGAAAAACACAACTAGACAATAATTTGTGCCAGGTGTGATATCCCTCCTAAAAAGCTCGGCTAATGTTCCTATCGACTCAGTAAGGCCAGCAGGCTAGTCTTTAAAAAAACATGTTTTATTGGTATGTAACTGTTATGAAAGTTGTATTGTCAATTTTGTTTTGTATTTAAATGCCACTTTAAACATGTACATGACACTGCAACAAAATTTCCCCATGGGGACAATAAAGTCAGTAAGTAAGTAAGTAAAGGAGGGGCCCCAAGACCGATTTTGGGAAACCCTGCCTCAAAGGATCAGACCTACATACTAAACATATTTGTCTCTGTCTGTTTAAGTGTAATCTCGGTTAATCGATAACTAAAGTATCACGTAATTAGTCAGCTGCTCGATTAAGATTTGTCCAAATGACCATTGACTGTGACAAAATAACATTCAAATTCTGCTGGTTGTATATACACTGTCGCTCTTGATAGTATGACTGTTCTTTAACGTGAGGCCGATACGTACAGCTTATTAAAGAGCAGTGATACTATCAAGAGCAGTGTGCAGGTTTCTTCTTTTTTCTCATCTTATTCAACTGTTACCATGCACCTGCAAAAACAGATAGCTCAGATGTGAGAGTGCCTTTTGAATTTTGTATATACACTGTCAAAATGAAACACAAAGACACTATTCCAAAAAATATATATATATACTGAAAAGAAATATTAATGCAACGTAAAGTATTCGTCCTCATGTTTCATGAGCTGAAATAAAAGATCCCAGATATTCTCCATACTCAACAAAAATATTATTTCTCTCAAATGTTGTGCAGACATTTGTTTACATCCATGTTAGTGAGCATTCCTCCTTTGCAAAGATAATACATCCACCTGACAGGCATATCAAGACACTGATTAAACAGTATGATCATTGCACAGGTGCACCTTCTGCTGGGGAAAATAAAAGGCCACAAAATGTGCAGTTTTGTCACACAATACAATGCATTCAATTGGCATGCTGACTGCAGGAATGTCCACCAGAGACTGTTGCCAGAGAATTGAATGTTAGTTTCTCTACCATTTGGAAAATCTGTCAGTATGTCCAACCGACTTCACAACCACAGACCACGTGTAACCATGCCAGCCCAGGACATCCACATCCGGCTTCTTCACCTGCGGGATTGTCTGAGGTCAGCCACCCAGAAACTGTGGGTTTGCACAAACAAAGAATTTCTGCGCAAACTGTAAAAAATCGTCTCCGGAAAGGTCATCTGCGTGCTCGTCGTCCTCACCAGGGTCTTGACCTGTGTTCGGGATGCTCTGGATCGACGTGTACGACAGCGTGTTCAAGTTCCYTTCAATATCCAGCAACTTCTCACAGCCATTGAAAAGGAGTGGGACAACATTCCACAGGCCACAATCAACAGCCTGATCAACTCTATGTGAAGGAGATGTGTCGTCGCGCTGCATGAGGCAAATAGTGGTCACACCACATACTGACTGGTTTTCTGATCCACTCCCTAACCTTTTTTAAGGTATCCGTGACCAACAGATGTATATCTGTATTCCCAGTCATGTGAAATCCATAGATTAGGGCATAATGAATTTATTTTAATTGACTGATTTGCTTAAATGAACTGCAACTCAGTAAAACATTTTAAATTCTTGAATGCTGCAGGGTTTTTATGTTCAGTGTAAACCACAGCTCTCGCTACCATCAATAGCTACATATAGAAACAATATTTCCTTGTTTATGAATATATTACCAAATTGGAGGAAAACACCAACTAATCAACTCATCTCCTGCATCTTAGGATCAAGTGAGTTGTCATTGTGAAGTGTGTTCCCCAAATGTCTGAGCAGCCCACTCAATCCCTCACTCCTTCCTTCCATTCCTATGCAAAAACTCAGCACAGACAACAAAGCCCACTTCCGAGAGAGAAGCGTGAGAGAGGACCACGATGAAGTGGAGAGAGGAGAGACAGAGGAGAGAGAGAGAAGTGGAAAGGGAAGGGCAAAGATAATTG
>NC_036843.1:22667958-22691686 GCF_002910315.2 Salvelinus sp. IW2-2015
GAGAGAGAGAGAGAGAGAGAGCGAGCGAGCGAGAGAGAGAGAGAGAGAGCGAGAGAGAGAGAGAGAGAACGAGAACCCAGCAAACTAAATTTGGTTCTGTGAAGGTTCCCAGAACATTCTTTAAGTCGCGGAAAATGTTCTCATAACATGAAAGATGTCCGGTCATGCTGATAATTATAGAATATTTATATTAAACACATGTCATCTGTTCTTTAAAGGTTTCATTAGGTTCTGGGAACAGTCTGGTGAGAACACTGTGGGGACATCACAAAATATCTGTTCCCAAAACACAAAAACTGTCCAGTTGTGTGGAGGATTTTACAATGTTTCTTTTAGGGTGCAAAAAAACTTTCACCTGATGTTACAAGAACATTCCCAGAACACATGTTGTGTGTTCTTTAAAGTTTCCAGAATGTTCATTTAGATTGTGGGAACATTGCGGGCATATGACAAGAGATAGGTTCCCAGAAATACGCTCTGCTGTGATTCATAGAATGTTTAAGTTAGATTGCACAGGACATTACTATAACGTTATAAGAATATTAACCAAACACCTGGTATAAGTTTTTAAAGGTTTTAAAGGTTTTTTAAAGGTTCCAGGAACAGTTAATTAAGCTATGGGAGTTGTCTTCCAAATAAGACGTTTTTATGATGGTCATAGCATATTTGTTTTATGTTTAACATAATATCCCATTGACGTTCACGCAGATACATTTTACCTTGTCTTGGAGGTCCTCAGAACATTTCAAGAAAGTTTAGAACATGTTAAATTCAAGTTTTATCTAAGTAGCCATGTGAATCACAAAGTCTCCACCTCAACAGCATTTTTTTCCAGCTTCTTACGGAAAACCAAAGGAGTCATCCCTAAACGCACAATGGCTTTTCATAGCCCCCTACACAAACACACCCTCCGCGGCACATTCTGTCTTTGGTGCTGATACAGCACAGCGGAGATACAGATTTTGCATCAACATTTTACTCAATCATTTGACATTTTTTGCCATAAAACTACAACTGAGGTGGTCCACGTCTCAACTGAGGGGGCTAAGCCCCCTTATGCCCCCTCGTGGAGCCTGGCACCGCTCTGTTTGTTTCTGACTTTCACTTGCTCTCCAGTTCAGGGGCAGCAGAGTCATTCGAGTAGGCGGGATTAGCGTAAAGACACACCTTGCCCAGAAGGCCAGCCCAAGACTGCTCAGGGTCCAACCTCCTTGTTTTCGTTCAAAGTGAAAACACTACACAAGAAGTGTGGCGGCATAGGGTCAGCCACGACTTGTGGATTCCTGCTTTGTATTGAAGAAAAAAATAGAATTGCTATCAAAACATTTTTTTTAATGTTTTTGGGATGTTATCATCCAAATGTTAGATAAATCCCTAACTAGAACTTAATGGGAATCTTAGCTAATGTTCCGGGAATGTTCCCAGTTTGATGGGTAGTCATCATGCTGTTAATTTGTCATGGTGTGTGTGTGTCTGTGTGTGCGTGCATGTGCGTGCGCGTGTGTTGTGAGCCAGAGACAGAAGTTAGTTCCTAGAGGACACAAACTCTTTTACACTCCCTCCCCAGTGCTTCTCTGCTCAGTACTGGTGGCCTCCTTCTTTGTTACTGGACACCACTTCACTCCACACCAAGGGCACCGTGGCAATGGGATCCATGCCCTGCCCACCCTTCCTCGCACGCACGGAGAAGCCCAGATGTTTATTTAGGGGCACTGATCTGATCGATGTGGTTTGTGTCCCAAATGGCACCCTATTCTCTACATAGTGCACTACTTTTGACCAGGGCCATACACTATATAGGGTGCCATTTGGGACACAGCCAGAGAGAACGGGAGGGAGGGCCATATGCCATTACAGGTGAGACCAGTGCTGCCATTATAACTTTTCCTCAAAGTACCAATGTCTGGGACCTGCATACTCAACATATTTGTCTCTGTCTGCTTAAACTGGGAAAGAGGGGAACTGAGAAGATGACAATGATTGTTGAATTATTGTGGTTTCTTGCAATAAATCTGTGCTTTTGAGAAACAAAATGTATCAGTTGCTCTCATCAGCAGTCAATTTGAAAAAGAAAGGAAGTGAATATTCAGCTGGCAGATCCAAAGGCATAGGGATCGAAATCAGGTTTAGGATTAGGAGTAGAGTTATCAGGAACCACTCAAAATCTGCTGGCTGTATATACACTCATTAAACACTTATAAACTATACTGAACAAAAATATAAACTGAACATACAACAATTTCAAAGATTTTGCTGAGTTACAGTTCACATGAGTAAATCGGTCAATTGAAATAAATTCATTAGCCCCTAATCTATGGATTTTACATGACTGAGCAGGGGCACAGCCATGGGTGGGCCTGGGATAGCATAGGCCCACCCACTTGGGAGACAGTCCGACCCAATGGGGAGCAAAGTCCCAGCCAATCAGAATTTGTTTTTCCCCACTAAAGGGCTTTATTACACACAGAAAAACTCCTCCGCATTATCTTGACAAAGGATAAAATGCTCACTAACAGGGATGTAAACAAATGTGTGCACAGAATTTGAGAGAAATAAGATCATTGTGCGTATGGAACATTTCTAGGGTCTTTTATTTCAGTTCATGAAAAGTTTGACCAACACTTTACATGTTGCATTTCCATTTTTGTTCAGTGTATAAAAAGTATTAGCATATTTTAACAGAAAAACTCAGCTGTTGCTACCATCCATAGCTTTGTATGGAAAATACAATCCTTTGTTTATGAATATATCACTAAATTGGGGGAAAAACCCCAACTAATCAACTTCTTTCTTGCATCTAAGTGTCAAGTGAGTAATCATTGTAAAGTCTGTTCTCCAAGTGTCTGAGCATCCCTCTAAATCCCTCATTCCTTCCTTCCCTTACCATGCCAAAACTCAGCACAGGCAGACAGCAAAATCCCAGTCCCCTTCCCTTATCGTCCCTCCTCCCCTCCTCTCTCCTCAGGAGCAGCCAAACAAATCCAGTCCCTTTCAAACATCCCTGTGTCCTTTCAAGTTAGACTAGGAATAATAATGGTAATGATGGGTGACGTGGGAGTGGGTAGTTAGCGCCGTTAAGGCAAATAATGGCTCTTAATGCCAGCACTAATGGGCAAAAAATAGATTCCCTTTTTCCCCGAGATGAAGAGCGTTTAAGAGCACTCATTCAGACACTCGCAAGGAGTCCAGGAAATCAGGCTGACTGGCTCTGTGGCTGGCGCTAATGGCCGAGCCAACCGTTTCTCGCCGCCGTCTTCTTCTGAACATTCTGAGAAAACTGTTGCTCGCCGTCTACTAACGGGGGTGTCGTCTCGGTAACGGCTGGTGAAGTGTTTGTGCAGGTTAACGGGGTTCATTCAGCGTTTTAAGGACAGTGAGGTGCATTAAGTATAATTGTGACATTTCCCAGCTAATGGTGAAATAGACATCAGGAGAGAAAGTTGAGGTTTTATGTGCTGTATATTGATAGGAATATCAATATGGTTTCTGACAGGTTAGCTCATCCGCCTCCCTCCCTAACTCAACATCGCTGAATTAACTGTCAAACACTAGCTTTGTTTGCCACATCCGTTTTCTTTTAATGAGATCGTTGAAAATTGGTTTATAATGTGAAGATGCACAATCCTTGTCTATAAATAGTGATGCTCATGAGTCCCTCCAAATTGTGTGAAGGGAACAATGAAACTGACTTTAGTTCAGTTTCCATATTCCTCTTCTTAATTTTCAATATATTTTTTAGATTTTATAAATTTTCATGCCATATTAGTGGCATTACAAACACTTGAACAGGACCACTGTCCTACCCTTATACTGATCTGAACAGTTCGGGCAAATGCCAGATGGGCTGATCTATCTTTCCTGTCAACATTTGTGCGCTGGATGATCATTACTAATAATTGGGGCTTTAATTAAAAGGGGGGAAATGGCCCGGTGTGGGGTGTCTAGATGAAAAAATGGGCCGGTGTGCTAGAAATGCCCGGGACGATTTCTGGTCCCAGTCCGCCCCTGTGTCTGATATTCCTCTTGGCCCAGCCCTGCTCCCTCTCCTACCCTTGACTGGCTGGTGACAGGACATCTGGCAGCAGACAAGGTCATCTTTCAGGGGCTAGTGGCTGGAACTTGAACTTGTAACATTCTTTAGTAGCAGGAAACCCCCTCAGGGAGGCTCATATCAAAGAGGACTCTCCTTTCCTCTTCATTTCCCCCCTCAGTTCTCCCTCCCTCCTCCTTCCCTGTACAGAGAGAGATGTGGTTTGACCAGCGGTGGATGACCAAGAAGTGGTTTGTGTCATTTACAATGGCAGTGTGGGGTTGTGAATTTGTAAGAAGATGTTTTCAGTGTCAATCACTGCAACATGATTGAAAAGTGTGGATTACTTGAGTATTACAACTGTGTACCATCCTTCTTTCTCTCTCTATTGTTATCTATCTATCTCTGTCTCTCTCTCCCTCCATCTCTTCCTCCCTCCATCTTGTCCCTTTCCCTCTTCACCCCACCCTCTCTCTCCTAACTGAGTGGCTCTTGCAAGACGTAGGACTGGTATAAACTTTGCCATTGCAAAGGAAGTTTTAATTTCCCATTCAGATCGTTCTGATCATTTGTCCTCTCATTTACCTCCCTCACCTAGTACACTATAAAGCACAATACTTTTGCAGAAACAATGCCCACTGTTCCTCGCTCAGCTACAGTATTGCTCTCCAATGCGTTCAGTCTCTTGGTGACAGCTATCTGGTGAGACATCGCACTCAACATGTGAATGAAGTTCATGTCGTGTTAAGACTGGAGGCTCAATTGTTCTATGTTCTATTGTACAATTTCCTAAGGCCATAGTGGCACTATAGAAGATTRTCTCAACAGCATCTTGGACAATCTATTGCCAGTCCAAATTGTCAATGTCACACATACAAACTGTACAAYACGTTTGCCTGGTAACCTTGTTGGATTCGTAGCACCTATCTAAAGCTCTTCTTCTTCTCACTGTACAGCTTTCTATCCAGCTCTATGTTCTCCCATCTGTCAGACTTGTCTAATTTTCAATCTAAAGGCCAGGGAAATGGAGGGACAATAGTCATATACCCCACCCTTATGGAAAAAAACACATGAACTTAACATGTGGTCACGTGATGTTATGTTAAGTCAATGTGATAACATGTGACAACATGTAAAGCAATGTGATAACATGTAACTTCACATCTGAAAAAGTGATCACGTGAATTGTTCCAAAAACACGTTTTCACATGATTTCACATGTGACAATTCACATGAAATCATGTGATTTTTCAAATGTGAAATCATGTGTTTTTTCCTGTAAGGTCAACTAAATGCATGACAGCTCTGGCAAGAAGAGACCGTGAGTTGATGCCCAGGTGAAAAAGGTAACGCATTGTTGGGTTAAGCCGTACTCGTGACTTTCCTTTTCTCAGTTATTTGCACCTAAAACACAAGGCCTCTCTACTCAAAGAATATGGCTTTCCATCTTTACTGATGTAGGCTAATTTCGTATAAGAAATCAAAAGAGTTAAGATACCACTATATTTATACTAGCTATAGGTAAAGGCAGATTGTAATTGCTGTACCCAGGTTTTCACAAAGAATCTTTCCACTTATTGTAAAGACCACATTTGGGGGGGAATCTATTGGTTTTCACTTGTACTGGGGATTTTCTTCCACCAGAAACAGTGTCTGCTGGCAACCTCCTCTTGCTTTGACTACTGGAGTGAAAAGAAAACATTTGATTTCACTGAGTGCCTGCTGTGCTTGAAAGATGTTGAACTCATATTGTCCATGCAGGTGTAATACTTTAGCCACGACAAGTCTTTGTCAAAAAAAAATGTCAGAAAGATTTCCCTTAAAATCTATGACCTTGAAGTTACAATGGCAAGAATTTTTATATAGCAATTATCATGACCCTCACCTAACCTCGGACCACTCAGCTTTACAATCCAAATCCACCTTAAAAACTAATTCATCCGAACGGACAAGTGACAACAAAATAATGGATGCTGTACTAATGAACTATAAACTTTTAACCCGTAAACAACACTGAAAGGTCTGAAATGGTGTTTGTAAAGTTATAGTCTGGCTTCACTTCTCAAGGAAAGAGAGGAAGTCTTACTGCAGTGGGCTAAATAAGGGTCACACAGAGTGTTTCTGGGTAGTCTTAAAAAATCTTCTTTGAAACAAAAGTATACACCTCACACRCATGGTTATGGGCTTCAAAATGAAGAAGATAACTGTACCGTGTCAGATATGGAATTGAAATGTATTCAACTATGAGTTTCCATCTCAGTAGTACACTTTGTATACATAACAGCAGACTGAAATATAACAAAACCATTTGACATAGAAACACCGGATTTCCAGCGTTTATTAATTATGAAATGATTGAAAATGTTAAAATCATTCCACCCATGAGGCCACTAGAAGGTGATTTGGTCATTTGACTGCTGTAGTAGGATGTCCCTTGTGGGTATCCGTACCTATGTATGACATGCGCATGTATGACTCTTTTTTTGTCGTGCCTCCTTATTTAAGATAATACTACATGGTGTCAGAGTGGTTTAATAATTTAAAAAAACATGAAGGACATGTCAATCATACATCCATGCTGAAAGACTGTTTCAAAACATGGAGAACACAGTTTAATAAACCGTGCAGATCATCATTGGGATAGCTAACGAGCGAGGACTAAGTTACTGCTACATGTTACAAGAGAAAGAAACTGACGGGACTTCATGTTTGGTGACTCCAAGTTCAACGGGCTCTCGCTCAAACATGGACAGGCCAGTGGCTAGTGCTGTTGGATTTCGTATTAGCACCATGGAGAATTTTGATTTCATGGACATTCAAAACTGKCCGAAATGGATCAGCAGCTTTGAAAGGTACAGAGTAGCTTCAGGCTTAAACATGAAAAATGAGGCATTTCAAGTTAATACACTGATTTATTCTATGGGTGATGAGCCGAGGATATATTAAATGCTTCACGGTTGACAGAGGAAGAGAAACTTAACTACAGTGCCTTTTAAATACTGTTTTGAAATACAAAAAGGCACTCGCACATCTGAGCAATCTTATTTGCAGGTGCATGGCATCAATTGAACAAGATGAAGGAAAAGGAAACCGCACACTGCTCTTGATAGTATCACCGATATTTAATAAGCTTACGTATCGGCCACACGGCCTTCGTCAGAGCTTTTGGGATTTTTTGAAAGTTGCACCCTTATGTAGACCTGGCTCCACCCACATCCGTTCTACACATCGAAGGGGGTTGGAGGCAAAGGAAAATAAATAAGTGCTACCAAATATAACAATGTGCAATTCATAAATATTACAAAAGTGTATAAATAAGGCGTATTGAACACTTCTGTATAATCTCAATGAGGACATAGCAAGTTCATTAGTCATTGGGTACATCTTATGAAAAACGTCAGAATAATCTACAAGAGACACACATTTCATGTGTCACACATTTCAATACTGTTTTGAAACATTTCTTAGGGAGACACAAGTATATAGAGAGAGCTAGGTTTAATGTGCGCAAACAGGAGTATCGTGAAATCGCTGACAACTTTATCACAGCTGTTCACAAGCTAGTGGAACATTGTCAATTTGACTGCACTCAGGTGAGAACTGATCCGAGATCGGACTTTAGTGGGAATAAGAAATATCTAWCTTTCTGAAAAGTTACAGTTGGATTCACAGTTTACCTTGTCCAAAGCTGTAAACCAGGTTAGGCCAAGTGAGACAGTAGGTGATGCTGCGCAGCGGCAGCTCTATGCTGAGTGAAGACAGGAAGGAAATACATGCGTTTTCATAATGTCCTAAACAAAGGGTAGGATAACGCAGAACAGAGACAGACGTGGAGAAAACAATCACAGAAAGGGCCAGTAGCCAGTTCAAGCATTTTTCGTAAATGTGGGAGATCCGCATTCCACAGCTGGAAAGATTGCCCAGCTAAGGATGCGGAATGCAGGAAATGTCACAGGAGAGGACACTTTTCAGCTGTCTGTCGATCAAAGCAAATGCATGAGGTCTCACGAGGACGAACAGAAGCAACATTGGGACAGCATCTTTCTGGAAGAAGTCAGGGAAAACAATGCTGTCTGGCACTCAGACATTAAACTCAATGGGGAGGTTGTGTCATTTAAACTAGACACAGGGGCAGCAGTGACAGCAATTCCCACTAGGCTGTATATAGCTATAGTATAGCTATAGCCCCTTTGCTCCCTGCAAACAAAATACTTTACGGGCCAAGTAATAAGATATTACCAGTGGTAGGGCAGATGTGAGTAAACTGGAGAGTAAAGACAAAAGTGCCATCCAGCCTGTCTTCGTCATTGACTCTCTGGCCAGACTGTTGCTGGGGCTGCCAGCAATTGAAGCATTGCAACTCATTGAGAGAGTGAGCGAACTGCAGGACCCAGGGGAGGTTTTCAAAAATATATTCCCCAAAGTGTTTTCTTGCCTAGGAAGGCTAGAAGGTGACTACATAATCCACCTGAAGGAGGATGCAGTCTCCTATGACCTTACCACCCCCCGCTGTGTGTCTATCCCCTTATTAGCCAGAGTAAAGGAAGAGTTGGGAGGACGGAAGAAATTGGGACTGTGTCTAAAATAGAGATTGCCACTTACTGGTGTGCAGGGATGGTGGTGTTCCTTAAGGCCAATGGGGACGTAAGGATCTGTGTGGACATGACTAGCTTGAGGCAGTCTGCAGAGAGAGACACATCTTACCATCAGTAGAACAGGCGRATGGCTCACAGGTCAACACAAAGCTGCACGCATGCTCAGGCTTCTGGCAGATACCCCTGTCATCAGAGAGTAGGGCGCTCACAACGTTTAGAACACCGTTTGGCCGGTACTGTTTTAACATTTTGCCATTTGCAATCGCTTCCAGTCCTGAGCATTTCCACAAGACGCATGTCCCAGCTGTTGGATGGGCTGAGTGGCGTCATAGTCCACGCAGACGACATGCTCGTGTGCGGAAAGGACAGAGCAGAACATGATGAAAGACTAACAGCAGTTCAAACCAGACTCCAAGAGACTGGATTGACACTCAATGAAAAAATGCAACTTCGCACAATCAGAGGTCTTGTTCTTGGGACACAAAATCAGTGYAGCTGGAATAGAGCCGGACCCGGAGAAGATCAGCGCCGTCACAGATATTCCCAGACCCCAGAACGTGGCTGAAGTCAGGACCTTCTTAGGCATGGCCACATATGTGGGTAAGTTCCYCCCACAGTTTTCAGACACAACCAAACCCCTGAGAGACTTACTAGCCAAAGAAAATGACTGATCATGGGGTCACATGCAACAGGCGGCGTTTGGCAAAATMAATGGAGACCTGTCCTCACAGAGAGTGCTGGCCCAGTACCGTCCTCACGCTGAGACAAAGTTATCACCAGATGAGTCATCCTTTGGCTAGCGGTGGTCCTCACACAAATGCAGGACAACATGGAGTGGCATCCAATAGCATACATCTCACAAATCTTATCCRACACAGAGCAAAGGCAAGTGGGGAAGGAGGCGTTGGCTATCACATTGGCATGTGAAAGGCTCAGCCAACACCTTATCGGCCTGCAGTTTAAAGCAGAGACTGACCACAAACCACTGCTGGCTCTGTTAGGGACAAAAGCACTGGACGACTTGCATCCCAGAGTTCTGCGCTTCCGCCTCAGATTACTGAGGTTCACCTACAAGATGGTGTATGTGCCAGGGAAGGCACTGATCACAGCAGATGCACTCTCCAGGGCCCCAATTAAACGTACATTAACAGAGGAGGAGCAATATCTAGAGGGTGAGAGTAAACGGCCTGCTCCTCAGTCCCAGTTACTAATATATGCATATTATTAGTAGTATTCGATAGAAAACACTCTAAAACGTTTCCTAAATCACTGTTCAAAATTCAGGTTTGTTGAATTAATTAAACAGACACTATAATATTGCTGCGTGCTGTCGTTCACAATAACAACTCCTCAGAAGTTCTCCACTTCATTTCTGTTTGGCTATTTTTTTTCTGGGGTGTCTATATTTTTTCAAACGCAATAGGCTCTCATTGAAAATCACCAGAGAGAGATTGGATGGGTTTTCCATCTTCCTAAGCGCTCATTCACTAAAGATGTTCAAACAGTCAATAGAACTAAGTCTGATAGCTGCTAAGTGAAGGGGATGTCGAAGGAAGTGTATAGATAATGCAGTAATTCACTGCGCATGTAGGGTGACCATCGCATTTCAATCTCAATCTCTGCCTGCTTACGGTTCACGTGGAGGCAGCTCCCGTTCCATACTTCATTGAAGTCGATGTAATTCTCCGGTTGGAACGTTATTCAAGATGTAGTTAACAACATTCTAAAGATTGATTCAGTACATCGTTTGACATGTTTCTACTGACTGTAACGGAACGTTTGAGACATTTTCGTCCGAGTTATAGTGGTCGCTTGGCTTTTGAGACTGTCTGGTTAGGGTTGTTCGGTAAACATTGAAAGTAGCTATATTGACATAAATACACAGACATTAACGAACAAATCAAGCATTTATTGTGGACCTGGGATCCTAGGACTGCTATCGATGAATTCATCAAAGGTACGGAAACATTTATTCATGTATTTTCTGGTTTCTGTTGAGTCCAACATGGTGGCTAATTGGCTATTTCACTGAGCTCCTTCTCAGATTATTGCAATGGTTTATTTTTTCCGTAAAGTTTTTTGAAATCTGACACCAAGCGGTTGCATTAAGGAGAGGTATATCTTTATAATTCCATGTTATACTGTATTATCATCCTATATTTTATGAGAGTTATCTGTTGAAACGATGTGGCTATGCAAAGTCACTTGATGTTTTTGCAACTATGAATCTACTTAATCAAACACAAAAAACATGCATGTATTGTGTAACATGAAGTCCTATGAGTGTTCATTATGTGAAAATAAATCGAGGTGAGTGATCTAATTGTTCTCTATTCCGTGTTTTTGTGAAAGTTTACCTGGGAAAAAATCGTCTGTGCGGTCTCTTATTGTGGTTTCGTGGTTCACCTAACCATCCATACATCGTTTGTAGTGCCTTCCTCCGCTTGCGAAAAAGCCTATTGAAGAATCGGACCACCTGGTGGGATTTACACCTGAACAAAGTTTATCCTTTAACTTTGATAAATATAGACGTCTCCATGAATGTCCATGAGAAATTTCTCAATTATGAGATTTTCTCCTTGTTTTTTGAAGCTGGTGCCCCTGCACCTCGACGCTCGGCTGTTGTCATATCTCGATCCCCGTATACGGGACGCAGCCCATAAAAGGTTAATGCAGTAAGAGACAGTCTACCAACATCTCAGACCAAACTGAAGCAGATTGCGGAGGAGCAACAATGAGACCCCATCTGCCGACAGATAGCGCAGCAGTGCATAAATGGATGGCCCAGGTAGGAGGAACTGCCTCAGTTGCTGAAGCCCTATGGGGTGCACCAAAGTGACTCTGACTGTAATGGAGACCTTCTCATGAAAGGACAAGGTATAGTTATCCCAGAGACTCTACAACCAGAAATGCTAGACAGAGTGCATGAGGGACACATGGGGATAACCAAATGCAGAATGAGAGCTCCTCAATGGGTGTGGCATCTGGTTTGAGTACTCAGATTGCCAAGCTGGTGGCCCAGTGTGAGGTGTGTGCGAAATGTTGCCAAAACTTCTATGGCAAAAGGTAGGGGCAGATACTGTGTGTTCTACTAGGGAAATGACTGCTAGTGGTAGATTAATATTCAAGATACAAGACACAAGACACCCATAACCACATCAGATGGAGTTATCAATGGATTCAAGTACATTTTTTTCAGGCAAKGGGTCGCTGAGGTCCTGGTTATAGATAACGCTTCCCAGCTCCTTTTCTGCTTTTGCCACAGAATATGACTTCACACATGTGACCAGTAGCCCCTACCATGCACAGAGCAACAGCGAGGCATAGAGTGCTGTGAAAACAGTCAAGAATGCTGAAAAGAACAAGGATCCGTACAGGGCTCTGTAAGCTTACAGAGTCACACCACTGCATCATGGGCCGTCGCCTGTCAAGCTCCTGATGGGCAGGAGGCTGCGCTCCCCATTGCCTGTCTCACCGACTCAGCTTGAACCCCAATGGCCTAACAGGCAGGCTTTAGCTGAGAGGGACAAACGGCTGAAACAAAAGCAAACTAAAGACTTTAAAATAGAGACATTGTGCTACTGAGAGGTCAGAGCCGACAGGTTAACTCAAAGACAACAGCAACAGTTCTGAAGAAAGCAGATGACCCACGCTGTTATTTGGTGGACACAGGCTCAGAGGAGGTACAGAGGAACAAATTACACCTCATAGCTTTTCCAAATCTACCAGCCACAYAGGCTGAGGAGGCCACAGAGAATGCACAAAAAGAGGGGGAAGGAGAGAGAATGCTCACAGAGCCACAAGCTCGCCCAAAAAGGGATGTGAAGCCAACAGACTGTCTGAAAGACTATGTAACATGAATAGAATACATTCTGTTGGGGGGACCATACCCAGCAAAAAGAGACCAAAGTTAACACATAGTGGCCGGGGACTTTAACACAGGGAAACTTAAATCGGTCTTACCAAATTTCTATCAGCGTGTTAAATGTGCAACCAGAGCGGAAAAAAACTTTGGACCACCTTTACTCCACACACAGACACATACAAAGATCTCCCTTGCCTTCCATTTGGCAAATCTGACCATAATTCTGTCCTCCTGATTCCTGTTTACAAGCAGAAATTAAAGCAGGAAGCACCAGTGACTCAATCGATAGATAAGCGGTCAGATGAAGCAGAAGCTAAGCTACAGGACTCTTTCGCTAGCGCAGACTGGAATATGTTCCGAGATTCCTCCAATGGCATTGAGGAGTACACCACATCAGTTATTGGCTTCGTCAATAAGTGCATCGATGACGTCATCCTCAGAGAGACCGTACGTACATGCCCCAACCAGAAGGCATGCCCCAACCATTACAGGCAACATCMGCACTGAGCTACAGGCTAGAGCTGCCACTTTCAAGGAGCGGGACTCTAACCCGGAAGCTTATAAGAAATCAAGCTATGCCCTCTGACGAACCATCAAACAGGCAAAGCGTCAATACAGGACGAAGATTGAATCTTATTACATCGGCTCTCTCGCTCGTCAGATGTGGCAGGGCTTGCAAACCATTACAGACTGCAAAGGGAAGCACAGCCGAGACCTGCCCAGTGACACAAGCCTACCAGACGAGCTAAACTACTTCTATGCTTGCTTYGAGCCAAATAACACTGAAACATGCATGAAAGCATCAGCTGTGTGATTACACTCTCCGCAGGAAATGTGAGTAAGACCATTAAACAGGTCAACATTCACAAGGCCGCGGGGCCAGACTGATTACCAGGACATGTACCGCGAGCATGYATTGACCAACTGGCAAGTGTCTACACTGACATTTTCAACCTCTCCCTGTCCGAGTGTGTAATACCAACATATTTTAAGGAGACCACCATAGTCCCTGTGACCAAGAACACGAAGGGAACCTGTCTAAAATGACTACCGACCCGCAGCACACATGTCTGTAGCCATGAAGTGCTTTGAAAGGCTGGAAAGGCTGGTTGATGGCCCACATCGACACAATTATCCCAGAAACCCTAGACCCACTCCAATTTGCATACCGCACCAACAGATCCACAGATTATGTCATCTCTGTTGCACTCCACACTGCCCTTTCACTCCTGGACAAAAGGAACACCTATGTGAGAATGCTGTTCATTGACTACAGTGCAGCGTTCAACACCATAGTGCCCTCAAAGCTCATCAGTAACTAAGGACCCTGGGATTAAACACCTCCCTCTACAACTGGATCCTGGACTTCCTGACGGGCCGCCCCCAGGTGGTAAGGGTACATGACAACACACGCTGTTCCTCAACACAGGGGCCCCTCAGGGGTGTGTGCTCAGTCCCCTCCTGTACTCCCTGTTCACTCATGACTGCACGGCCAGGCACGACTCCAACACCATCATTACATTTGCTGATGACACAAGAGTGGTAGGCCTGATCACCGACAATGATGAGACAGCATATAGGGAGGAGGTCAGAGACCTGGCCATGTGGTGCCAGGACAACAACCTCTCCCCCAACTTGATTATGACAAAGGAGATGATTGTGTACTACAAGAAAAAGAGGACCGAGCACGCCCCATTCTCATCGACGGGGCTTTAGTGGAACAGGTTGAGAGCTGCAAGTTCCTTGGTGTCCACATCACCAACAAACTAAGATGGTCCAAGCACACCAAGACATTTGTGAAGAGGGCATGACAAAACCTATTCCCCCTCAGGAGACTTAAAATACTTAGCGTTGGTCCTCAGATCCTCAAAGGTTCTACAGCTGCACCATCGAGAGCATCCTGATTGGTTGCATCACTTCCTGGCACTACAGAGTGTAGTGCGTACGGCCCAGCTCATAACTGTGGCAAAGCTTCCTGCCATCCAGGACCTCTATACCAGGCGGTGTCAGAGGAATGCCCTAAAAATTGTCAAAGACTCCAGCCACGCTAGTCATAGACTGTTCTCTCTGCTACCGCACGGCAAGCGATTCCAGAGCACCAAGTCTAGGTCCAAGAGGCTTCTAAACAGCTTCTACCCCCAAGCCATAATACTCCTGAATATCCAATCAAATGGCTACCCAGACTTTTACACTGCTGCTACTCTCTGTCATTATMATTTATGCATAGTGACTTTAATAACTCTACCTACATGTACGTATTACCTCAATTACCTCGACTAACCGGWGCCCACGCACATTGACTCTGTACCGGTACCCCCTGTATATTGTCTCACTATTGTTATTTTACTGCTGCTCTTTAATTACTCATTACTTTTATTTCTTATTCTTATTGATATTTTTTTATATTTTTATGCATTATTGGTAAGGGGCTCGTAAGTAAGCATTTCACTGTAAGGTCTACTACACCTGTTGTATTCGGCGCATGTGACTAATAAAATGTTATTTTATTTGATATTTTTCATATGGTTCTGAGGTTGTATCCCGGGTGGGATAGACAGGGACAGAGGAGCTCTCTCGGTTATACAGGGCTGGCATGGCTGCTGATGAGATCTAGTTATGGTGAGTTTTGTATCTTCACTTCTCATAGCTCAGCACCTCAGCCTGCAGTAAGTGGCAGTATGGCACAGTACACACCCGGGCACTGGGCTAGCATGACTGGCACTGATGTACCCTTCAGCTGATGCTGCTCCTACCACTCTCCCTGGGGAGTCGACACCACACCAGGCCCGTCTTTCTCCTGCCCGTCCGCTGTCTCTCCCGCTCTCTCTCTCCATCCCTCTCTCTTTCTCCCCCCGTCCCATTCTCTCGACACAACTCCAGGCGATCTTTCTCCTGCAGCGCCTGCCCTCTCTCTCTCTTCTCTCTCTCTTCTCTCTCTCTCTCGTCTCTCTCTCTCTCTCTTCTCTCTCTCCTCTCTCTCCTCTCTCTCTCTCTCTCTCTCTCGTCTCTCTCTCTTCTCTCTCTCTCTCTCTCTCTTCTCTCTCTCTCTCTCTTCCTCATCTCTTTTCTCTCTTTCTCTCTCTCTCTCTCTCTCTCTCGTCTTTCTCTCTTTTTTCCCCCCGTCCCAGCCAAGAATGAAAGAGAGGACCCTGTTTTACATCAACAGGGTGACACACTTCAAGCAACACACACGTACAGCACACGTACACCACGTACACACAGTCAGTACACCACACACACAAGCCAGCACACAACACACACAACAACACCACTACAGTCACAATCACCACACACACCACTACAGCTCACCTTCCTCCCGAGTGTAAGGTGGCATGTCCTTTTGAACTTTACTTTCCATCAACGTCTAGCCTGGAACAGGAATACGTTCCTTCCACGTCCTTAGGCACTGAGAACAGTGAATCTTTCCATTCAAACGTCCTAGGCCTGACGAACAGGGAAATCTGTTCCTTCAACCGTCCTAGGCCACTGGAGAACTGGATAGGTTGTCCTCAACGCGTCCTAGGCACTGAGAACAGGCAATACTTTCCTTCAACCGTCCTAAGGCACTGAGAAACAGGAATATTTCCTTCACACGTCCTAGGCACTGAGAAAGGAATCTTTCCATCAACCGTCCTAGGCACTGAGAACAGGAAATACTTTCCTTCAACGTCCTAGGCACTGAGAACAGGAATACTTTCCTCAACCGTCTCTAGGCACTGAGAACAGGAATACTTTCCTTCAACCGTCCTAGGCACTGAGAACAGGAATACTTTCCATCAACCGTCCTAGGCACTGAGAACGGGAATACTTTTGTGTCTGGCATCTGGTTTTGATGTGGTTTGAGTGAATTTGGGGGCTTTGGGGGATGGAATGGGCGCCCCGACTCTTTTTGTTGTTGTTTTTGTTGTTTTTGTTGTTGTTTTCATCTAGTAGGGTGCACACAGTGGGTGAAAACATGCTTTGGTGATGACATTTCAATTCCGAATTTTAAAATTACTTTTTAACAATAAAAATATAATTATTTATGTTCTGAATCGTTCAAGGGGTTCTTTAACATATCATTAGCATTATATATTAAAAAAAGTCTGATTTCATAACCTAATACATCCGATAATAAGCACCGAGCTCTGACGTCATAGCGGTGCAMGTTTCTCGTAATAACTTTTGTGTATTTTATATTTTTGGTCGCAAAAAGTAAAATTAGTATGATACAAGCTGAATTTGAAAAAAAAAAGGCTTTGAAAATAAATAGCTGGGTATATGCTCAGTGCTTCGTTGACATTACACAGAGATACACTTGTTTTTGTGAGAAATCTTCGAATTTCAAATTAATATGAAAAGTGAATTATGATAATACTACATGTCATGTCTCAAAATCAATATCCAGTTGATCTCTATATTGTTTTATGAACATATTAACTTACACATTGGTCAAAATTTGCGTTTTTAATAGGACACCGTACATATTGAGGGTTTTCCTGCTCTCAAGAAGGTAAAGTGGAATATAAACTATTTACAATGTAGGATCGTAATTTTGGACTTTCATTTACCCCTTCTCTGAAGGTCTGTAGGCTAATCTCAAATGAATAGATAGTTATTTCTCTAAATGCTTATAGGTGTTGAGTTCAGATTGTATCTACATAGAATAAATTCCTCATGCCAAGCTTAGTTAGATGCTATTACACTATCCTTATTGAAAGAAAAGTTGCACCTTCGTCAACATAGAAAACAAGTGGTTTGACACAACAGCATTTAAATTAACATATGAACATTTACAGGTGAAAGTGCATTAGGTTGATTTTCATCCAATATATATTTTTTGTGTTTTATATCTGACATCATTTTATATTTATTCCTCATTTGTCTGTGCCCTACCGAAATCAAATGTTTCATATCTACTTGCAACCCACGTACAGAGATTTGGAGAGAGCAGTGTTGTTTGTTGACAAACTCAGTGTAAGCCCCCACTACAACAATGAGTCATGAGGAATAGGACACCAGAAATCCCAGATTTAAACAGCGAGCTCAAAGACGACTCCACTTACTTCTAAGCCGCTATCGTCACTTCACATCTATCTATTTCTCCAACCCGTCATCATTTACATTTTTAAATCTGCATTTTTCATATAGATCCCGTCTTATTCTAATTTTAATATCAATGTTATTTCCCATGACACCTTTTGTTTTATTATACATTATGAATTTCTCTCTCTCCCCCCTCCTCCCTCCTCTCATCCCTCCTTCCCTCTTTCTCTCTCTATAATCCYTGTGCCCACACCGCACTTATGAGCAGAAATATTTTATCAGGTGGAAGCCACAGTCAAACTTATCATTTGAATCTTATTTCAATAAAAAAAAAAATCTCTCTTCTTCTTGGTTTGACAGCAGCTAATGGTTTTTCGTTATCGTAAAGAAAACTTTGAGGACTGAGACTGCCAAAAAATATGCAAAGTAGGCCACATATTTCTCTCCCTTGGTTGACTCATAAAATACGTGATAGGAAAGGAGGGCAACACATGCAGACATATGTGTTTTTATATTGAGGTGGTCTTTTTTAAAGGTTATTGACCATTTTTGATATGGTTTCTTAAACCTGAATTTAGCTGAAGACAATTTGAGTGGTGTTTATTATTTTATCTTTGAGGTTTTTCTGTTGTTTTATAAACATTTGTCTATAATCCTTTTTGTTGTGGTGTACAATACCTGTTTATTGAAAAGAATCGTATCCTTCATGTAATAGAGTGTATTTTCCTATATGTCATCCAATGTGTACAGACTATAGGGTGAGGCACATAGATGCTGGTTGGATGTAGTGCTCAGTTATATTCCTACAGACTATAGGGTGCTGCACATAGATCCTGGTTTGACGTAGTGCTCAGTTATGTTAGGGTTGTAGATGCCAGTATATAGTAGTAGTAGTAGTAGTTGTAGTTGTAGATGCAGTATAGTAGTAGTAGTAGTAGTAGTAGATGCAGTATAGAGTAGTAGTACTTTAGTAATTAGCAGTAGCAGTAGTAAGTAATTAGTAGTAGATGCTGTATAGGTAGTAGTAAGTAGTAGTAGCAGTAGCAGTAGTTGTAGTAGCAGGTAGTAGTAGCAGTAGTAGAGTAGGCAAGTAGTTGTTAGCAGTAGTAGTACCAGTAGTAGAGTAGCAGTTAGTCGTAGCTGTAGTAGTAGCAGTAGTGGTAGATGCAAGCATTAGTAGTAGCATTAGTAGTAGTAGTAGTGAGGTAGTAGTAGTAGTAGTAGCAGTATAGTAGTAGTAGTAGCAGTGTAGAGTGGTAGTAGTAGTAGTAGTAGTATATAGTAGTAGAGCAGTTAGATCATATAGTAGTAGTAGTAGTAGTAGCAGTAGATGCGTGTTATAGTAGTAGGTGCGTAGTAGTATATTAGTAGTTAGTAGATGCAGTTATAGAGTAGTAAGTAGTAGTAGTAGATGCATTATAGTAGTAGCACTAAGTAGTAGATGCTTATAGTAGTAGTAGTTGTAAGATGCCAAGTATCAGGTAGTATAGTAGTATATTAGATGCATTATATAGTAGCACTAGTAGTAGATGGCATTATATAGTAGTAAGTCAAGTAGTAGTAGGAAGTAGTAGATGCAGTATAGTAGTATCACTAGTAGTAGACCGATGATACAAACCTCACGTAATAGTAGCTTGTCTGAGAAGTAGTAGTCTAGTGGAGATAGTAGGGACGCGCGCCAATATACCGTCCTCTGAGTCAAGCACTAGACTAGTAGAACATGCAGGTAATATAAGCTACCAGTCAGAAGCTAGTCCACGGAAAGTCAACGTAGGTAGAATAGCCAGATATAGATCTGAGTCCGTCAAACGTCCGGCCGAGTCAGCTAGGAGTAGAACAAGGGATGGCATGCGCTAAATCGTACGTCCGAAGCACGGGATTGGAAACTAGCTTAGAGCTATTTGGTAGTAGCCACTCGAAGATACGACCTGAGCCGACGTGGAAACAGGAAACGCTCATGAGGTAAGTCTCTATCCAGTCCAGCTAGTACAGTAGAAATGCAGCATATGAGTGAATTGATACAGTCGTTTAGCACCAGATCGGCCGACACAGAGAACAGTATTAGATAGATAGCACACCATTCAACCGCCTAGCACGCTAGGGAAACTAGTCTAGTAGATGCAGATTAATACAGTATTGGTAGTCAGTAAGGCGCATGCTCCGAGTATGAGTGAGTTAAGTAGGAGTGAGGTGGAGTTGAATGCAAGTATGTAGTAGCGACACTGAGTAGTAGATGACAGCTACCCCAGTAGTAGACCCTACTGGAGTAATATGCAAGAGTAGTAGGTGGAGTAGTAGTAATAGCATCTGAAGAGACATAGAGTAAGCTTAGTTAGTTAGTAGTAGTAAGTAAAGCCTAAGTCAGTAGTAGTAGTAGATGCAGATATACAGACGCGTCTTAACTGCCAATTATTAATATGTATACTGTAAAAGATAGTAAGATGCGAAGATATAGAACAGTAGTTAGTAGTGGTAAGTAACAGCTACGTCCTACCAAGGCCATCAGTATATAGTAAAAAAAAGTAAGATAAGAAAAGTCAGTAAGTAGTCATAGTAAGTAACCTAGTAGTAGAATCAGTCAGCGTAAAATAAGTACGTAGCTCGAGTACGTACGTAACGTAGAAACCTCGACAGCGCTAAATCGTACAGTAGTAGTAGTAGTAGATAGCCAAGTATAGTAGTCCATATAAGAATAAAGATAAAGATGCAGTATAACCAAATAGTAGTAAGTGTGGTAATAGCATAGAACAAGAGGATAAATCGTGGAATAGAAATACTGATGCGAGATCAGAGCGTCCTGGTCAGTAGATGACAAGATATCCAAAAAGTAACAGCTAGCGCTACAAGTTTGTAGGTATATAGCAGTTTATAGATAGTGTAAAGTTAGTAGTATAGAATGTAGAATATAAAGTAGTAAGTATAGTGATAAAGTGTAGTAGATGCAGCAAATATCAGCAGTAGTTGTAAGCTCGCTAGTAGATGCAGGAAATCAATAGTAATAGTAGTGGTATGTAAGATGACAGTATAGTAGTAGCACTATAATAAGTAAGCAGCAATACCGTAAATAACCAATAATAATGCGCATTTAGCAGACACAAACTTACAGTGGATACATAATTACATAATAGGTGATCCCGAAGAACAGCAACAAAGGGAATACAAGATCCACAACGACCTGCGAGCTACAAGTGCAATGTAATCTACCAACTGAGCCACACATGGAAGCAGCGTAATGTATATAATATTATGAAGTGATCTAATTATGGATGCTAAATCCTAGTAGCATTATTATTCGCAGCATTATTATAATGTATAGCATAGTCTTAGACGAAGTAAAATTATAAGTAGAGAGAGTAGTACTGGTCTAGTAATAGTAGCAGCAGTAATAGTAGGAGTATTGTTATTGTAGTGACCTCATTGTTTCTAGACAAGTATGGTACATATGTAATATCCTCCCTAGAAACCCGAACATCCACCTCTCACCTACTCAGGACACCAGTCATAGATTCCAGACAACCGGTCTGATTTACAACATGCCCCCAGAGCCACTCACTGGGTCGGCTGGCTTAGGCTGATGCCTTCCTCTGTCAGAGCCCTACCTCCATCAGAGCCCAGCCAAACACCACTAGGCTCCCCATGCACCTAGGAACAGAACAGCCGAGCAACGACACGAAGCAGGAGGACGGAAGTGACCGGACAGTGAGACAAAGGCCAGATGACAACGCCCCCCCCAAAAAAGATCACCAATAACCAATCCCCTCTTTCTTCTTCATGTCCCCTCTTCCTCCCGTCTTAGTTCGCCCACCCCTGTGCTCTGATACTCTGCTCTGTCCCCACTGCCTATTAGGGTGAATCCCGGCAGCATCATTTCTTAGTAAATTAAAACAGATGTCTATTCTTTTAATTAGGAGTGTGTTCCCAGGGACTGGCGTCGGAAGGGGTACAGCGCAATGCACCCCCGACGGAATTGCGAGCGGAAGAGAGAAACAACAGGGCTGGCTATGAGTATGCCTGGGACCACAAACATCATTTTCACATCTTTCCATATCACAACGCAATGCTTGGATGTCCTTTCTGCTAATACCCCTCCTGAACACTTTTACTCCTGCTATCCAATCAACTGGCTGGAGATGAGCCTCAATCCTACTCCTCTCCCTCTCCTCTCCTCTTCCCTACTCAACTCTCACATCATACCTCTACCTCTCCTCTCCTTCCATCTACTATCCTAATCACATCTCCTCTCCTCTCCTCTCCATCTCCTCTCTCTCTCTCCTTCTCTCTCCTCTCCTCTACCTCCTCCTCTCTACTCCTCTCCTTCACTCACTCTACTCTGATTCTCTGCACAAGCTGACTGTGTCTTGTGTTATCTAGCCGAAGCAAAAAGATTGGATCTCCACTGGTTATTCTCCCTTATGCCAGATATGAATTTTCACAAGATGAATGAGTACACGAAAGATCACAGTCTAATTAATAACACAGAACACATATTCAAAGAAGAAGACGGAGAGAAAGCGAGAGGAGAGAGACAAAGAGGGGACTTGATCGATGGTCTGTCTCCGTGAAGGATATGCGAGCGGAACGGATGTCGGCCGTTAAGGGAACTTGGAGGTACTCTGAGATGAGAGTGAAATTAAAAAATGATTTCCTTTTTCTGCTAGCTTTTTAAATGTAATTGTTTCGCCAGGAGAAAAGGGAAACGAAAGAATAGCAGAGGAGAAATTTTCAGAAAATCAAATAAAAATAATATACACCCAGACGCCCACAGTAGGACAATAAGAGAGTGTAGTGTCGCCCAACATCTGTATTAATGAGTTGTCTGTGTTGAGTCTGGAAAGTGTATTGATCTGTTTCAGACTTTAACTTCACACACAAGGTGTGTCACGGCATTGTGCTACTTTGTCAAAACAGTCACTTTCAGGACAATGCAATGCTATAGGAGACAATGGTAAGTTGCATTGACACATCAATAGAGACTGTAAAATTATTCACAATGCCATCTAATGCAATGGTGGGCAAGTGGTGGCTAGGAGGAGGTCCGGCATGGGCAACGGATACGACAGATGACGGTTCTGCATCCCAAAAGGCACCCTGATCTCCCATGATCAGTGCACTATTTTATGACTATAGGGACTAATTAGAGCTACTGGTCAAAAGTGTGGACGTGTGTTAGGGATAGCGAGTGCCATTTGGAACACAAAACACGGACAACGTCGTCGTGCCGATGGCAGTACTGAATTCTACCATTCATTGAATGTGAACAGACCAGACACCAGACTCATGAAGTATATTAGGCTGGGGGGCAGAGGCAACCATCAATGTCAACATAGCCTTTCCGAATGGTATGCTAATAATCCAAGACTACATAAGGCAATACAGCGCAGATTGCACATCAAACGTAAGTACTATTATGTGGCCAAGCACAAATTATTTGTATTATTGATCACTCTCTCTAGCCACAGAAAGCGACAGGTCATATTAATGATTCAGTCCATATATAATTCTATCATCCACACAGTAGTTAATGACTCTATTCTGATTAGTCAGTTTTGTATATCGTAGGTACGGGTTCAAATGATATGAGTTGGTTTTGATTAACCCAATTTAGAGAAAACGAATTCCTGTAATACACATGACCTTTAATTGATGCACTAATATGAATTCCTTTTATGCTGGTGTAGAATGATGTAATACTTTTGAGTGTTCAACATTTTTGGTAAATTATATAATTTTTCTTAGTTTATAAAATAAGATAAAATACCGACAGTAAGTTAGTCGTATCTTAGTTTCGAAAGACATATTTCAAATGTTTAAAGTAGCATATCTGACATCTTTAGAGAGAAAATATATCAAATGTGCATCACCCATAATAGTCTGTAGAATATAACTGAGCAGCCATACATCAAACCAGCCTCTATGATGCATCCACTCTATTAGTCTGTTAGAATATAACTAGGAGCGACTACATCAAACCAGCCTCTATGTTGCATCACCGCCGGGGGTATGATGTCTGTAGGGAATAGTACACTGCAGCGACTACATCCAACGCAGCTCTTGATACATCACCCTATAGTACTGTAGGAATAATTTAACTGAGCACTACCGTCCAAACCAGGATACTGATGCTCAGCACCTATAGTACTAGGAATATAAGGCTGAGCACTACATCCAACCAGCATCTATGTAATCACCCTAATAGTCTCTGTAGGAATATAT
>NC_036843.1:22691711-22701163 GCF_002910315.2 Salvelinus sp. IW2-2015
GGGGGGGGGGACAATGCAAATAGTCCGGGAAACCATTTGATTAGATGTTTAGGAGTCTTATGGGGTGGGGGTAGAAGCTGTTTAGAAGCCTCTTGGACCTAGACTTGGTGCTCTGATACCGCTTGCCGTGCAGTAGCAGAGAGAATAGTCTTTGACTAGGGTAATTTTTAGGGCATTCCTCTTTTAGGGCCTTCCTGACACCACCTGGTATAGAGGTTCTGGATGGCAGAAAGCTTTGCCCCAGTGATGTACTGGGCCGTACGAACTACCCTCTGTAGTGCCTTGTGGTCGGAGGCCAAGCAGTTGCCATACCAGGCAGTGATGCAACCAGTCAGGACGCTCTCGACGGTGCAGCTGTAGAAGCTTTGAGGATCTGACGACCCGTGCCAAATTTTTTCAGTCTCCTGAGGTTTTGTTGTGCCCTCTTCACAACTGTCTTGGTGTGCTTGGACCATGTTAGTTTGTTGGTGATGTGGACACCAGGGAACTTGAAGCTCTCAACCTGCTCTACTACAGCCCCGTCAATGAGAATGGGGGCGTGCTCTTTCCTCTTTTTCCCTTCATCATAATTCTCCTTTTTTGTTAAGGCGCAATAATCAACCTACTGGGCAGAGACATCAGTTCAACGTCTAGTTTTGATTTAGATTTGGTTTCATTTGGTTGGGTGAAAAAAACATGAAATTCCCTTAGGTTAATGACTTTTTTCAAATCCAATCCGTTTTTGCACGTTGACTCAACGTCATCACATTGAATCTTTTGGTTGAAATGATGTGGAAATAATGTTGATTTAACCTGTTTTTACCCAGTAGGAACCTGGTCTCAGATAAAGACGTGCAATATTATACATCCTCCAAGAAGTACCATACGTTATTGTAAGACTGCGTAAAATGTATGATATTATACGTCCTCTAATTAGTATGATATTTAACATCCGCTATTCCATTCATAATGTAAACTAACCTAACGTAACGTAACATATCATACTAAATGGAGTGTCAAAGATTTCTGTACACAATAATACAAATTGTCCTGAAGCCACGTTGCTGAGTTAGCATTGCCATTATATTGTACATAGCATTCAGAGGTTGCGTCTTATAGACAGGGACAGAACTCTCTTTCGCTCTCTGTTATACAGGGCTGACAGATATGTTGGCAAAGTTTTGGTGATGTTTGTATCTCATAGCTCAGCACCTCAGCCCACAGTGAATGGCAGTATGGCACAGTACATACCCGGGCATGGGGCAGGCATGGCTGGCGCTGATGTACCCTTCAGCTGCTGCTGTTCCTGCCACTCTCCCTGGGGAGTCGACACGACACCAGGCCTGTCTCCACCCCCCCACACCCTCCGTCCGTCCCACCCTCTCAACACCTCTCAACACACCAGGCCCGTCTTTTTCCGCCTGCTGTCTCTTCCTTTCTCTATCTTATCCCTCTCTCCCTCCGACCTGCCCTCTAGAAACGACACCAGGCCCTCCTTATTCTGCCTGCCGACTAGGCCACCGCTACTGCTGTGTAAATAACGAATCTGTCACATCAACGGGGGACACTCCCACATGCACGCACGCACGCACACACACACAAACTCCTACTCTGCAAGTGCAGGGTGGCATGTCCTTTAAAACATCCACTCACTAACCTCAAATACTATTTTTTCTTGTACAGCCCACCTTTCCTTCAACCGTCCTAGGCACGGAAAACAGGAATACATTTGTGTCTGGCCTCTGGTTCTGATGTCGTTTGAGTGGATTTCCCCGGTTCTTTCTGTTGTTGTTGTTGTTTACATCTTTGGTTTTTTTTATGCTCTCAAAGAATTAAAGTGTAGTATATCATTTGTTTCAAATGTAGGATTGTCATTTTGGACTTTCCTTTACCCCTTCTGTAAATGTCTGTAGGCTACATATCAAATAAATACTCTAGATTGTTATTTTTCTAAATGCATATAGGTGATGAGTTCAGATAATTTTTTTACATAGAATTCACTCCCAATATCAAGCCAAGCCTAACTAGAGGATAGTACATTATCCTTACTGAAAGAAATGATGTATATTTTTCGTCAAAACCGTAAACAAGTAGTTTAACAGAACAAAATGTTCTATTTAAAGGTGAACATTTGCAGGTGGAAGTGCATTAGGTTATTTTCATATGAAATATTTGCGTGTTTTACAGGTATAGGCAGCATCACTTCGTATGTACTCCTAATATTTCTGTACACTAGCGAAGTCAAATGTTTCCTATCTACATGCAGCCCACGTACAGAGATTTGGAGAGAGCAGGGTTGTTTGTCGACAAACTCAGTGTAAGCCCCCACTCTACAACAGAGAGACATGAGGAATAGGTCACCAGAAATCCCAGCATTAAACAGCGAGCTCAAAGACGACTCCTCTCACTTCTAAGCCGCAATCGCAACTTCACATCTATCTATTTCTCCAACCCGTCATCATTTACATTTTTTAAATCTGCATTTTTCATATAGATCCCGTCTTATTCTAATTTTAATATCAGTGTTATTTCCCATGACACCTTTTGTTTTATTATACATTATGAATTTCTCGGTCCCTCCCCCCTCCCCCCTTCCCTCACTCTAATCCCTGTGCCCACACCACGCTTATGAGCTGAAATATTTTATCAGGTGGAAGCCGCAGTCAAAGTTATCATTTTAATCTTATTTCAATAAAAAAAAGAATCTCTCTTCTTCTGGGTTTGACAGCAGCTAATGGTTTTTTCGTTATCGTAAAGGAAACTTTGAGGACTGAGAGCAGACCATATATTTCTCTCCCTCGTCTGATTCCTAAATCATGTGATAGGAGCAGGTCATGTACGTGTGGAGCGAAGGACAATACATGCAGAGCGTATGCACGCATATGTCTTTTCATATCGAGCTGGTCTTTTTGAAAGGTTATTGATTTTATGTTTTAAATATGGGTTGTACGGCTTCTTAAACCTGAATGTTGCACGCAATATCTGTAGCGTTTATTATTTTATGGTTTTAGTTATGGTGTTTCTATGTTGTTTTATAAACATATGTAGTTTTTTTAATGTAAGTATATATATTCATTTTTGTTGTGGCGTACAGTACCTATTTATTGAAAAGCGCCTTATCCTTTATGTAAAACATGACTATAGTGTATTTTCCTATATGTCATCCAGTGTGTTCAGCCTATAGGGTGCTACACATAGAGACTGGGTAATGTAATGCTCGGTTATACTCCTACAGACGTGGAGTGGTATACATTGAGTGTTATCCTCTGTGATGTCTGTATCCATTGAATCCACATTAAAGCATGTCTACTTACCTCAAATCTAAGTAACAAATACAATTATCTAGACATAGAACACCAAAAATACTATGGATTCTATAGGCCACGTCTATTAAAGGAAGTATTTTTTACTCTAAATTGGTTAACAAAACAAATCCTATATGGAATTCATACTTATAATAACAACATTTGTTCCCACAATATACATTTCATTAATCCCGAGGAGTCTATAGACACACCCGTGTAACATGGGCTATAGTAGTAATGGCCAAATTATTATTTTAAATATATATTCAGGATACTTAAATGGGTCCTATAATTAAATGATCCATGGTATGACCATCTTAAAACAATTCCATATGTTAGTTTAGTACCCCCCCACACACACACTTTTAGAGGTTTAACTCATTTGTGACAGGACGTAGGAGATGAAAATACCATTGATTTGTAGCAGCGAAATACAAGTGCTTTTTTGCATTGCCACATTGTTGTGATAATGCGGCATTGTAGTACTTGAATATATAACTATTGAGGTTATGTTGATGATGTGCTGCATCCCAGCCTATACATTCATTAGTCTGGCCTGGCCTGTTCACTTCATCAATGTAGTATTCATCTGCATGGACCTGAAGACATGTCACTGGGTGCGTCCCGAATGGTACCCTATTCCCTACATAGTGCACTACTTTTGACCAGAGCCCTATGGGTCCTGGTCAAAAGTAGTGCACGATATAGGGAATAGGGTGCCATTTGGGACGTAGTCCCCTGTCATCACTGTCCCAGCCAGCCCATGCCCCCGCCCGCCATGCATTTAATGGCATGTGAATAATTTACATATCTATGATGGTGTCAATGCACATTATCATTGTCTCCTCTATGAGCCTTGCATTGTCTGCATAGTGACCCATTTTGATGAATAGTACAATGCCTTGACACACACTTTGTGCCGAAGTTAAAGTCTGATCAGTCAAACACATTTCCAGACTGCACACAGACAATACAAAACAGTGTTTGGGGCCACACATCTTTATTGTCACTAGCTGCCTGGTGTATTTTAATTTTTTATCTCTATTTTCTTCCCATTTTCTCTCGGCGAAACAATGACATTTTTAAGAAGCGACAGAAAAAGAATTGCATTTTTAATTTAACTCTCAGCAGAGTCCCTCTGAGTCCCTTAACCCGGCATCCGTCTCTTCGCATAACCCAAATGGAGACAGACACATGAGAGGAAGAAGTCCCCTCTCTTCTTCTTCTTTTTTTATATGTGTTTTGTGTTTATTATTAGCTGACTCTGTGCTTCATCATCCTGTGAAAATTCATATCTGCCGAACATAAGGGAGAGAAACAGTGGGGAATCAATCTTTTGTGCTTGGGCAGATAAACACAAGACACAATCAGAGGAGAGAACAGAGAGAGCGAGGAGAGGAGAGAGAGAGGGCCTCATCCCAGCCAGTGATGGATAGCAGGAGTAAAAGTGTCAGGAGGGGTATTATGCAGATTAAGGAGGCATCCAAGCATTGCGTTGATGATTATGGGAAGATGTGAATGATGTTTGTGGTCCCCAGGCACTCAACCAGCCCTGTTGTTTCTCTTCCCTCCAATCACCTCGGGGGTGCATTGCGCCTGACCCCCCGGACGCCAGTCCCCTGGGAACACACTCCAAAAAATCGGAAAAGACATCTGTTTAATTTACTAAAGAAATGATCTGCCTGGGATTTCACACCTAATAGGCAGTGGGGACAGAGCAGAGTACAGAGCAGAGGGGTGGCGAGACCAAGACGAGGAGGAGAGGGGACATGAAGAAGAAAGAGGGGATTTGGTTATGGTGATCTTTTTTTGGGGGGGGGCTTTGTCCACCTGGCCTTTTCTCTTCCGCGTCACCTTCCTCCTCCTCTTCCGTGTCTTGCTCGGCTGTTCCTGTTCCTAGGCATGGGAGCCTAGGTGGTGTTTGGCTGTGGCCTGATGGAGGTAGGGCTCTGACAGAGGGAAGGCATCAGCCTTAACAGCCGACCCAGTGAGTGCTCTGGGGGCATGTTTAAATCAGACCGGTGTCTGGGAACTATGCACTGTGTCTGAGAGGGAGAGGGTGATGTCGGGTTCAGGGAGGATATTACCATATGTACCATTACTGTCAGAAACAATGAGGTCACTACAATACAATACTACCACTATTACTGCTGCTACTATTACTAGACCAGTACTACTATCTCTACTTATAATTCTACTCTCAAGACCATCATACATAATACTGCTGCTAATAATAATGCTACTAGTATTAGCACCTCCATAAAAATCACTCATAAAATACTACTATTACCGCTGCTCCAGTGTGGCTCAGTTGGTAGAACATGGCACTTGTACCGCCAGGGTTGTGGATTTGATTCCCGGGGACACCCATTATGTAAAATGTATCCACTGTAAGTTGTGTCTGCTAAATGGCATATATTATTATTTACTATTGCTGCTACTATTACTAGTGCTACTACTATACTGCATCTACTACCACTACTACTACTATACTGCATCTACTACTACTACTACTGCTATACTGCATCTACTACTACTACTACTACTACTACTATACTACATCTACTACTACTACTACCACTACTATACTGCATATACTACAAGTAGTGCTACTACTATACTGCATCTACTACCACTACTACTATACTGCATCTACTACCACTACTATACTGCATCTACTACCACTACTACTACTATACTGCATCTACTACTACTACTACTACTATACTGCATCTACTACTACTACTACTACGATACTGCATCTACTACTACTACTACTACTACTATACTACATCTACTACTACTACTACTACTACTACTACTACTTCTACTACTACTACTACTACTACTACCACTACTACCACTACTACTRCTRYWMTRCWKCWWCTACTACTACTACTRCTRYWMTRCWKCWWCTACTACTACTACTACTACTACTACTACTATACTACATCTACTATTACTACTATTACTACTACTACCACTACTATACTGCATATACTACAAGTAGTGCTACTACTGTACTGCATCTACTACTAGTAGTGCTACTACTATACTGCAATTACTACTACTACTACTACTACTATACTGCATCTGCTACTACTACCAATACTATACTGCATCTACTACTAGTAGTGCTACTACTATACTGCATCTGCTACAACTACCAATACTATACTGCATCTACTACTANCAGTTATATTCCTACAGACTATAGGGTGATGCACATAGAGGCTGGTTTGATGTAGTGCTCAGTTATATTCCTACAGACTATAGGGTGATGCACATTGAATATTTTCCTCTAAGATGTCATTGTACATTTAAACATTGAAATATGTCTTGAAACTAAGATAGACTACTTACCGGTATTTTACCTTATTAAAACTAAGAAAATAATATTTACAAAAATGTTGAACACTAAAAGTATTACATCATTCTACACACATAAAAGGAATTCAATTAGTGCATCAATTAAGGTCATGTGTATTACAGGAATTCGTTTTTCTCTAAATTGGTTAACAAAACAACTCATACATTGAATCCATACTCACAATAACAACAGCTGTACCTAATATAAAATATATATTTCATTAACTCTTTTGTGATAAGATATTAAACAAGAAAATACTGTCGCTTCGCAGCAGCAAAATACAAGTACTATTTGCATTGCCACACTGTTGTGGTATTGCCTTATTGTAGTACTTGATTATAGAACCATTGAAGCTATGTTGATGATGTGCCCCTGCCTCCCAGCCTATACCTTCATTAGTCTGGTCTGGTCTGTTCACATCATGAATGTAGAATTCATCTGCATGGACCTGACGACGTGTCCGTGTTTGTGTTCCAAATGGCACCCTATTCCCTACACAGTGCACTACTTTTGACCAGAGCTCTATGGTCCCTAGTCAAAAGTAGTGCACTATAGGGAATAGGGTGCCATTTGGGATGCAGAACCTGTCATCCCTGTCCCATCCGGCCCATGCCCCCGCCCCATGCCCACCATGCATTTAATGGCATGTGAATAATTTACATCTCTATGATGGTGTCAATGCACATTACCATTGTCTCCTCTATGAGCATTGCATTGTCTGCAAAGTGACCTGTTTTGACAAATAGCACAATGCCGTGACACACACTTTGTGTGGAAGTTAAAGTCTGATCAGTCAAACACATTTCCAGACTGCACACAGACACTATAAAACAATGTTGGGGACCACACATCTTTATTGTCACTGGCTGTCTGGTGTATTATTTTTATTGATTTTTAAAAATTTCTCTCTGCTATTTTCTTCCCATTTTCTCCTGGCGAAACAATTACATTTAAAAAAGCTACAGAAAAAGAAATGCATTTTTAATTTCACTCTCATCTCAGAGTACCTCCAAGTCCCTTAACCCGACATCCGTCTCCTCGCATATCCCAAACGGAGACAGACACATCAGACAAGTCCCCTCTTTGCCTCCCTCTCCTTCTCTTCCTCTTCTTCTTTTGAATATGTGTTCTGTGTTTATTATTAGCTGACTCTGTACTTCATCATCTTGTGAAAATTCATATCTGGCATAAGGGAGAAAAACAGTGGAGAATCAATCTTTTATGCTTGGGCAGATAAACACAAGACACAGTCAGAGGAGAGAACAGAGAGAGTGAGGAGAGGAGAGGAGAGGAGAGGGCCTCATCGAGTAGTAGTAGTAGTAGTTGTAATGCAGTTAGTAGTAGCGGGTATAGTAGTGTAGTTGTAGATGCAGTTATAGTAGTAGTAGTAGTAGTATGTAGTTGTAGATGCAGTATAGTAGTAGTAGTAGTAGTAGTAGTTGTAGTTGTAGATGCAGTATAGTAGTAGTAGAGTAGTAGTTAGATGCAGTATAGTAGTAGTAGTACTTTTAGTAATAGCAGTAGCAGTAGTAGTAGTAATAGTAGTAGATGCTTGTATAGTAGTAGTAAGTAGTAGTAGCAGTAGCAGAGTTTAGTAGCGGTAAGTAGCAGTAGTAGAAGTAGCAGTAGTCTGTAGTAGCAGTAGTAGTAGCAGGTAGTAGAAGTAGCAGTAGTCGTAGTGTAGTAGTAGCAGTAGTGGTAGATGCAGCATAGTAGTAGCTTAGTAGTAGTAGTAGTAGTAGTAGTAGTAGAGTAGTCAGTAGTAGTAGTTAGCAGTATAGTAGTAGTAGTAGCAGTCAGAGTAGTGGTCAGTAGTAGTAGTAGTATGATAGTAGTAGTAGTTAGCAGCTAGATGCAGTATAGTAGTAGTAGTAGTAGTAGAGTAGATGCGGGATAGTAGTAGTGGCAGTAGAGTAGTAGTAGTAGATGCTAGTTATAGTAGTAGTAGTAGTAAGTAGGAGCATTATAGTAGTAGCACTAGTAGTAGATGCGTTATAGTAGTAGTAGTTGTAGATGAGTTATAGTTAGTAGAGTAGTAGTCAGCAAGTATTAGATGCATATATAGTAGTAGCACTAGTAGTAGATTTATGTAGTAGTAGATCGTAAAGTATGTAGCGTAGAATCGTTAGTAGATGCAGTATAGTAGTAGCCAACTAGTAGTAGTAGATGATTATAGTAGTAGTTAGTAGTAGTAGTAGTAGTAGTAGTAGTATGTAGATGCAGTATAGAGTAAGTCGTAGTATAGTAGTGCAGTATAGTAGTACAGGTAGATGCAGTATTGAGGACTAGGTAGATGCAGTATAGTAGTAGCACTAGTAGTAGATGCAGTATAGTATTGGTAGTTGTAGGCAGATGCAGTATAGTAGTAGCACGTACTAGTAGTAGATGCAGTATAGTATTGTAGTAGTAGCAGATGCAGTATAGTAGTAGTAGTAGTCAGTAGTAATTGCAGTATGAGTAGTAGCACTACTAGTTAGTAGATGCAGTACAAGTAGTAGCACTACTTGTAGTATATGCATAGGTATTAAAGTAAGTAGTGTAGTAGTAGTGTAGAATAGTAGTATATAGTAGATGTTAGTAGTAGAGTAGTAGTAGTGAGGTAGTAGTAGTAGTAGATGCAGATTTAGAGTAGTAGTAGAGTAGTAGATGCAGTATAAGCAGTAAGTAGTGGTAGTATGTAGTAAGTAGTAGTAGTAGTAGTAGTAGAGTAGTACGTAGTGTCGGGTAGTCGATTGCAGTTCGTCTAGGCGTAGTAGTATAGTGGTATGTAGTTAGAGGATCTCTCGTCGCCCTCGTGT
>NC_036843.1:22702818-22733007 GCF_002910315.2 Salvelinus sp. IW2-2015
CTACTACTACTACTACTACTACTACTACTACTACTGCTATACTGCATTTACATCTACAACTACTACTACTACTACTACTACTATACTGCATCTACTACTACTACTACTACTACTACTACTACTACTACTATACTGCATCTACTACTATTACTACTACTGCTACTGCTACTACTAAAAGTACTACTACTACTATACTGCATCTACAACTACTACTACTACTACTACTACTATAATGCATCTACAACTACTACTACTACTACTACTGCTACTACACTTTTACTACACTCCACTTGTTACTGTCAATACTACTGCAAGGACTGCCACCAATCATTTAATTACTACTACTTATAATGGTAATAGTAATGACAATTTWTTWTWWTTTTTATTTAACCTTTATTTAACCAGGAAGGGCTCATTGAGATTTAAAATCTCTTTTTCAAGAGCGTCCTGGCCAAGATAGGCAGCACCAAGTCATTACAAAAATTACAGACAAACAACATGAAAAACTACAAGTAATCTAGTAAAAACCATWGAATTCACAAGAGTATAACAATATCAAAAACAGCAAATTAAAAACATTGACAGGTCAGGGAATCAGCCTCAAAATCCTTCATCAGTGATTTAAAAAYACCAATCGGGACAAGTTCTTCCAGTTTAAAAGTATTTTGTAAGGCGTTCCAAGACGAWGACGCAGAATACATAAAAGCCCTTTTAGCAAATTCAGTTTGGTAAAACTGAATAGCCATTGTCAGTTTACCAAACTGTCATTGTCATAATCATGCTACTATTATCTATATTCATTATGGCAATGATAGTGATGATTTGAGTATCAGTAACAGTGCCCTCTTGAATTATTGGCACCCTAGGTGAAAAAATATCATAGCTGTTCATCAGCTTGGTCTTACACTGAAAATATAATATGAATTTAATTGAGATTTTTTTTTTATTCAAAAATAACTAATTATCAATACATGATTATTTGATACAAAAAAACATGCATGTCACAATTATTATCACCCCTGCATTTAGTACTTTGTGAACCATCCCTTTGCCTAGATAACAGCTCTGAGTCGTCTCCTAGAATGTTGAATGAGGTRGGAGAACACATAGGAAGGGATTTGAAACCATTCCTCCATACAGAAACTCTCTAGATCCTTCAGAGTCCTTGGTCCTCGCTTGTGGACTCTCCTCTTCAGCTCACCCCACAGGTTTTCAATGGGGTTTAGTCAGGGGACTCGGACGGCCATTGAAAAAAGCTTGATTCTCTGGTCAATGAACCATTTTAGTGTGAATATGGAGGTATGCTTTAGATCATTGGCCTGCTAGAAGATCCAACGACCACCCAGTTTTAGCCTCCTGACAGAGGCAGACAGGTTTTGGCCTACATTATTCTGGAACTTGGTGTAATCCATGATGCCATGTATCCTAACAAGGTTCCCAAGGCCTTTGGAAATAAAACAGCCCCACAACATCGCAGATCCACCACCATACTTCACAACTGGGATTAGGTTATTTTCTACATGAACATGGCTCTTTTTATGCCAAACGCACCTCTGGCGTTTGTTGCCAAAAAGCTATATTTTAGTCTCATCAGACTACARAATCTGGTTTCAATCAAAGTTCCAAAGACATTTAGCCAACTYCAGCTGCTTACGTTTGTGGTTTGGTGACAGCAGAGGCTTTCTTCTCGTTCAACGCTTCCAAATAACTTGTTGGCATGGAGGTGGCGTAAAATTGTCCTTTTGGAGGCTTGGTGACCCCAAGATGTAACCAACTTCTGCAATTCTCCAACTGTGATCCTTGGATATTTTTTTTGCCACTAGAACCATCCTTCTCACTGTGCATGGGTTCAAAATACACTTTCGTCCTCTTCCAGGCCGGTTCATCACAACTCCAGTTGTTTTAGTGGAGATGGGTATTTTCAGGTGTGTATCTTTTTACAGACATTGCCTGATTTATGAAGGTCAATAACCTTTTGTCTCAATTCATTTGTGTGTTCTCTGGCCTTTCCCTTGTTGCTGGATGACCAAGGGAGTTTAGCCTGTGTGTCACCTCATATTTATACCCCAGTGAAACAGGAAGTCATGGATGACCACTTAAGAGTTCCCAAAGACTCAAAATAGTAAAATTGGAATTAAGATCAATTAGATTTTGTTCATACGGATTTCTAGAGGTGCCAATAATCGTGACACGCATGTTTTTGAATAAAATACACTATATATACAAAAGTAAGTGGACACCCCTTCAAATGAGTGGATTTGGCTATTTCAGCCACACCCGTTGCTGACAGGTGTATCAAATTGAGCACACATCCATGCAATTTCTGTASACAAACATTGACAGTAGAATGGCCTTTCTGAAAAGCTCATTAACTAGAAACGTCTAGGAGCAACAACGGCTCACCCGCGAAGTGGTAGGCCACAAAAGCTCACAGAATGGGACCGCCGAGTGCTGAAGCACATAGCGCGCAAAAATCGTCTCTCCTCGGTTGCAACACTCACTACCAAGTTCCAAACAGCCTCTGGAAGCAAAGTCAGCACAAGAGCTGTTCGTCGGGAGCTTCATGAAATGGGTTTCCATGGCCAAGCAGCCGCACACAAGCATAAGATCACTATGCCTAATGCCAAGCGTTGGCTAGAGTGGTGTAAAGCTCGCCACCATTGGACCCTGGAGTTATGAATCAGGCTTCACCATCTGGCAGTCCGACTAATTCATCTGGGTTTGGCGGATGCCAGGAGAACGCTGCATAGTGCCAACTGTAAAGTTTGGTGGAGAAGGAATAAGGGTCTGGGGCTGTTTTTCATGGTTCGGAAAAGGACCCTTAGTTCCAGAGAAGGGAAATCTTAACGTTACAGCATACAATGACATTCTAGATGGTTCTGTGCTTCCAACTTTGTGACAACAGTTTGGGGAAGGCTCTTTCCTGTTTCAGCATGACAATGCCCCCGTGCATAAAGCAAGGTCCATACAGAAATGGTTTGTTGAGATTGGTGTGGAAGATCTTGACTGGCCTGCACAGAGCCCTGACTTCAACCCCATCAAATAGATCCTTCAGAGTCCTTGGTCCTCACTTGTGGAAACACCTTTGGGATGAATTGGAACGCCGACTGCGAGCCAGGCCTAGTTGTCCAACATCAGTGCCCAACCTCACTAATACTCTTGTAGCTGAATGGAAGAAAGTCTGCGCAACAATGTTCCAACATCTAGTGAAAAGCCTTCCCAGAAGAATGATGGCTGTTATAGCAGCAAAGGGGGGGAACAACTCCATATTAATGCCCATGATTTTGGAATGATTTTGGTAATGTAACGTAATTACTTATTGATGATCAAGCTGATAACAACATTTTTTCACAGCCTTTTTTGTTCATATTTACCTAGTGTGCCAATAATTCTGGATGGCAATGTATACTAATAAATATATATTTTTATTAATAGAATAAAAAGCTAGATTTGATTCTATCCTCAAATGACCAAAAACATATAAAGGTCAAACTTAACTGGTTTTCTTCTCCATCTTTATATTTGTGTTTTCATAAATCTTCTACCTCTGTTTTTTAACAGAGAGTTAGTTGGCAACACAACCCCAAAACGTTTTCCCGAAATGGATAGTGAATTTACAACTTACATAATTTATGTTCTTATTTCTATTATGCCACATAAATGCACTGTCGGCTAATAGAAACCAAATGTTCTTCGTATGGCCAGGTGCCACAATATGGTAATGAACGACCCTCTTCAAACTTCCCACAGATACTGTAGAGTTTGTGTGTGTGTGTGTGTGTGTCAACTTTCCCTCCCTCTTCCCTCCATTTGTCAGCCCTGGAAAACTGTTGGAGGGGGGTGAGTTACTGCTACTGCTGTAGGCACTGAAGAATGTGTGTACAGGGTCCTAACTGCACCTGGATCCAGAGATTTATTAAAAGCCCAGGTTAAGCCAAGACATCTCCAATATGTAGTGTTGCAGGAGGCTAGAGCAGAGCAAAGTCCTTCTGAACTCACAGAGAGAGAGAGAGACAGAGAGAGAGAGAGACAGAGAGAGAGACAGAGAGAGACAGAGAGAGAGACAGAGAGAGACAGAGAGAGAGACAGAGAGAGACAGAGAGACAGAGTCACAGAGAGAGACAGAGAGAGACAGAGTCACAGAGAGAGAGACAGAGAGAGACAGAGTCACAGAGAGAGAGACAGAGACACAGAGAGAGACAGAGAGAGACAGAGACACAGAGAGAGAGACAGAGACACAGAGAGAGACAGAGAGAGACAGAGACACAGAGAGAAAGAGAGTCAAAATTGGCACCAAAAAAAACACACACACACACACATGTCTTTCCACAGGGCCGTGGGGTGAGACAGGGATAAATCTTGAGTCCCACCACCCTCTTCAACATACATATCAATGAATTGGCAAGGGCACTAGAACAGCACCCGGCTGTTTGCTGATGATMTGGTGCTTCTGTCCCCAACCAAGGAGGGGCTACAGCAGCACCTAGATCTTCTGAACGAATTCTCAGCTGGACCCGAACAGTAAATCTCAGTAAGACAAATATAACGGTGTTCCAAAAAGATCCAGTTGCCAGGACAACAAATACAAATTCCATCTAGACAATATTGCCTTAGGGCACACAAAAAAACGTTACCTACCTCAGCCTAAATATCAGCACCACAGGTAACTAACACAAAGCTTGAATCAGCTATAGAAGCCCTTTATGGTTGTGAGGTCTGGGGTCCGCCTACCAACCAAAGATTCACAAAATGGGACAAACACCAAATTGAGACTGCATGCAGATTTCTGCAAAAACAACATAAACACCAAATAATGCATGCAGAGCAGAATTAGACTGATATCAGCTAGTTATCAATATCCAGAAAAAATACATTAAATTCTACAACCACCTAAAAGGAAGTGATTCCCAATCCTTCAATAACAAAACCATCACCTACAGAGAGATGAATCTGGAGAAGAGTCCCCTAAACAAGCTGGTCCTGGGGCTCTGTTCACAAACACAAACAGACCCCAGAGAGCCCCAAGACAGCAACACAATTAGACCCAAACAAATGGTGAGAAAACAAAAAGATCATTGCTTGATACAATGGAAAGAATGTACTATAAAGCAGAGCAAACTGGAATGCTATTTGGCCCTAAACATAGACTACCCAGTGGCAGAACACTTGACCACTGTGGCTGACCTAAAATTAAGAAAAGCTTTGTACAGACTCAGTGTACTACGTACAGACTCAGTGTGCATAGCCATGCTGTTGAGAGAGGTCGCCGTAGGCAGACCTGGCTCTCAAGAGAAGATTGGCTATGTGCACCTGCCCACAAAATGAGGTGGAAAATGAGCTGCACTTCCTAACCTCCTCCTCTCTAATATGGTCATACATTTGGCAGGACATCATTATACCACTACATATCCATAAAATTACATTTCAAATGTTTCTAATGCTATGAAACTTTTGTGAATGTAATGTTACTGTTCATTTTTTATTTCACTTTTGCTTATTATATTGTTCACTTGCTTTGGCAATGTAAATATATGTTTCCCATGCCAATAAAGCTGTTTGAATTGAATTGAGAGAGAAAGGCAGCGAGAGAGAGAGAGAGAGAGCGAGACAGACAGACAGAAGTAGAGGAAGAAAAAGAGGAAGAAGAAGAGGGAGAGAAATGCAGAGAGAGGGCAAGACATACTGTAGACAGAGCGAGAGAGACTGTAAAACAGCTTAACCTTTCTGAACCACCCATCCCGGATCCGGGATAATTGTCATCAGAAACGCTGACTAGCATAGACTAGCCTAGCGCGAACGGTATATAATAAAATACAATTTCATGAAATCACAAGTGCAATATTGCAAAACACAGTTTAGCCTTTTGTTAATCCATCTGTCGTCTCAGATTTTGAAATTATGCTTTACAGCGCAAGCAATATTTGCATTTGTGTAAATTTATCGATCGCTCGACAAAACAATAAGAACACCTAGCGTCAGGTAACTTGGTCACGAAAATCAGAAAACAATCAAATTAATCGTCTACCTTTGATGATCTTCGGATGGTTTCACTCACGAGACTCCCAGTTAGACAGCAAATGTTCCTTTTGTTCCATAAAGATATTTTTTATATCCAAAAACCTCCGTTTGTTTGCTGCGTTATGCCTAGGAATCCACCGGAAAGAGMGTTTGCGACAACGCCGGAAAAAAATCCAAATTATATCCATAATGTCAAATAGAAACATGTCAAACGTTGTTTATAATCCATCTTCAGGGTGTTTTTCAAATATCTATTCGATAATATATCAACCGGGACAGTTGGCTTTTCACTAGGACCGAGAGAAACAATGGCTGCCTTTCACTTTTGTGCAAAAATCACTCGGAGAGCCCCCACCTATCCACTTACGCAATGTGCCCTTTCAGGCTCATTCTTCAAAATAAAAGCCTGAAACTATGTCTAAAGGCTGTTGACACSTTWGGGAAGACATAGAAAAAGARRTCTGGTTGATATCCCTTTATATGGGCAATAGGGATGCATGGGAACAGAGAGGTCTCAARAACARGGCCACTTCYTGGTTGGATTTTCCTCAGGTTTTAGCCTGCAATATCAGTTCTGTTTAACTCACAGACAAAAAATGTACAGTTTTGGAAACTTCAGAGTGTTTTCTATCCTAATCTGACTATTATATGCATATTCTAGTTTCGGGGGCTGAGAAATAGGCAGTTTCAAATGGGTACGCCTTATTTAGCAAGAAAGGGTAAGCAGGTGGATTGTGCATTACTCTAGTAGTGAGTTAGTGAATAAAATCGTCAATAGGATTAACAGTCTTACAAAAGGTGATGAGGGAACAGAACAGAACAGAACAGAAACGCTCCTGGTTGTCTTCTGATAGTGTCCTCAACAGCCCCCGCATTACAACGCACTGTTTACCCAATGCCTACGCACACACATGCCAGACACACACAACACCACACTCACACAACACTCCAGTCACACACACACACAAGCACACGCAAACGCATGCACGCAAGACACACACACACACACACACGTTGGCAAACACTCTCAAGCACTTATGGCCTGCTCTTTATAAACTATCAATGTATTCTTCAAGAGTCCAATTCAAACTGATGCATTGAAAACAAAACACCTTGGCTCCATCATCAGAATGGGGCTCTCCCTTTTTTTAAATCATGTTAAAAAGAATGTTGCGTGTGTAGCACACACAGAGTCCCCGTGTTGCTTGAATGGACTCCCCTTAAATTCAGAGGTAACTATTCTTTGCTTACCATCCAAACATGGCTACTATCCATTATTCCCACTCACATAAAGGTGAAGAGGATGTTATTACAGTTAGGCTCTCAATTCACTGTCACTTTTTCGTATTATTGTATAATTACAAGTCCTTGACAACACTCGATTTTTTCCATTTTTCTTTAATCTCTACAGAGAGAGAGAGAGATAGAGACAGAGAAGAGAGAGAGAGAGAGAAGCAGGAGGAGAGGGAGAGAGAGAGAGAGAGAGAGAGAGAAGCAGAGAAGACGAGAGAAGAGAGCAGAGGAGAGGAACGAGAGAACGACAGGAGACGACAAAGACACACCAAGACACAGAGACACCACAGAGACACAGGCAGACACCAAGAGAAGAAGAGGACAGAGAGACAGAGAGACTGAACGATTCAATACATTAGTTGTTTTCTAGCGCCAACCGTTCCTCCGATGTCACTCAAAAGCACCTTAACTCTAGGGCAGGCTTCAAGTGGGGCCTATCTTTCTGCCATTTAGTCAGCAGAGGGGCAAATTAATGAATGAATAATTGGATTAGGGTTGGGGTTATGTGTAGGGTTGATTAATCTTATACTGCACAAAGATACATGTAAATAACACATTTTTTCCAAACTAATCCAATCAGTTAGTTAGATTTTTGAAAACTCACTACTGAAATGTTTTTTCCAGTTTAAACGGCTTAAGCAGGAAATACCCAGATAATCTTACTGCCAATAGGTACTTATCACAGTGGGGGGGATGTTCCTTCTCTTGCTAGAACAAAAGTGGTAAATGCTGCTTGCCTACCTGGTAGCTACCAAACTGCCGATTCCACTTGTAGAATCGCAATGTTCATCAGTGGTCGACAGCTTGACTTTGAGCCAATCAGCGACAACAAACCACCCACATGGAGGATCCAATAGGAGTGACAACAAAAAATATATATATTTTCTCAGTACATCCACGTTATAATGTCATGAGCCACTCACACGGCATATGCAATGTACATCATGGGATGGTAGCTAGCTAAGTGCACAGACGCAATGCACAAAAACACTAAATACTTTCTCCAAGCTAGCTATCTGACCACTGTAGTTAGTATTGACATTATAATTAAATCACCATGAAACAGCTGCCTGTGTTAGCTGCAGAGTTAGTGCGGTGTCCTTAGCTAGCAAGCTATGTGATGCTAGCTAGCGAATATAATAACATTAGCTAGCTAGCTAAACATTTGGCTATGGGCTGGCACTGGTAGTTTGGGGTTAAGGGGGAGTTAATTCATTTGTTTCATCTTCTAGCTAAGTAGTTATCTAGCTATGGTCCTTTGGCTAGTATCAACAAGGGCTTTCTGCAAAATAGCAACATTAACACAGCTAGCTAGCTAGCTAACATTGGCTAACTAAGCAACAAAACACAGACACGCTACTGCCACCTTCTGGTTTGGAGTATTTTAACAAGGTTTTGAGGCTGACTACTTCAAGGTCTTTGCTGTGTGAGCACAAAAGAGATTGACTGTTGACACTGTTCAGAGGTCTTAATTTCTCTCAGCTGGCAAACAGTAGACAATCTCATGTGTGTCCCCCCTGCTTTTCAAAATGCTCCTAACCCTGGCAGTCATAATAAATGCTGGTTGTGGGTCAATAAACATTCCAACCGTTGGATATCCTAACTCTGGCTGGATTCTAATAGAGTAGTGAGGAGGAGGAGCAATGAATTTAGCCATTCATTGTAGTCATTGTGTTCTTTAGAGCTGCTATATTCTAAAGTTTTCTTGTGTCAATTAACTTGTGACATTCCTGGATTACTCATTATATAAAACAAATCTTATTTAACTAGCAAAGGAGTGTTGAAGTTCAGTGTGCAGTGTTTATGAAGTTTGGCAACGAGGACAAAAAGTTACCAGCTAGTTAAGCCAGGTAAAACGAGCCCGGTCTAATGTGCATTTGCACCCAGCTAGTGTGCCCACAGTTGTACTAGGATAATTCAGGAGACAGATTGTAGTTGTATGCCCTGATATCAGGAGCTGGCAGCTAAAAGTTTGATTAGGCAATTCAGAGATCTGAAACTAATAMATCAGGTGATTTACATTTAAAGAGGGCAAATCCATATACAATTCTGAAATCAACTGTAACTGTCAATAGTAAAACAAAGCTTAAAATGACGTTTGAGTGAACCCTGAATACATAAAATGAATAATGAAGTTGCTTCTGGACACGTAGACACCACCTCCTCACCACTCTATAAGAATTATACATCACTTTGCAAGCCAGCATAATTTAAGCATAATGTTACTTCCAGGTAGGGTTACAACATTTTGGTAACGTTTCCAGAATTTCAGTTTGAAAGATTCATGGAAACAGGAGATAATAAGCAGGATATACTTCAAACAGGATTTTTTGAAAGTCTGGGAAGTTTGGGAAAGGCCTAGTTTTACGCTAAAACAGTGGCCTTAAACTGATCGTTTACAGGCCACATCAAGCCTGCAAGTGAGGTTACAAAATATCTGTTTTCTAAGTACAATCAACTTAGAGTTCAAGCCACTAATAAGTTTTGCATTAAAACATGTCTTGATTGATAAAAAATATTCAAGCTGATGGAACTCTATCGATTTGAGTAATAACTACAAAATCACTTCAAGTAACTGTACTCTGACATGTTCTTGCAACGATATCCACAAACGTTTTGAGTAATGAGAGTACATTGAGATTTACAGTGTAGAGTTAGGGTTAAGGTTAACATCTGATGTGGATATAAAGCTAGGGTTAGGGTTAAGGTTAGGGTTGAGCTGGGAATGGACATGAAGCAAGGGTTAAGGTCTCAACTCTAGACATAAGACTAACCCTAATCCATTAAAACAAATGAATGAATGTGCCCCTCCCCCCACTACATGAGGCCTCACTTGTAGCCTGCCCAAGAGTTTAGCACATCGGTAGAATGGTTGAGGTTAGTCTGTCTGTCTGTCTATGAGTGTATATGTCAGTCTGTGTGTCTGTCTGAGTCGCTCAATAATTCGCCCATAGAATTGTATGTCTGTCTGTATGTCTAACCCTAACCCTAACCCCAACCCATGTGACGCTCATATTGTCCCATTGAATCTGTCTGTCTGTCTGTCTGTCTGTTTTTATTTCTGTCTGTCTGTCTGTTTTTCTCTCTCTCTCTCTCTGTGTGTCTGGCTGTCTGTCTGTCTGTTTTTCTCTCTCTGTGGTGTCCTGCTGTTCTGTCTCGTCTGTTTTATTGCCTACTCGGGTTCCTCATCTGGTGTGTCTGGCACTGTCTGTCTGCTCGTGTTTTTTCATCTCTCTCTCTCTGCGTGTGTTCGGTCCTAGTCTGTCCGTTTTCTCTTCCTGTCTGATCTGTCTGCTCTGTGCTGCTCACTGTTTCTGCTCCTGTTTGTTGTACTGCTGCTGTCTCTAGTTGTCTGGTCGTCTCTCTCCTCTCTGCGTCTCAACTCTCGTCTTCTCTCTCTCTCTCTCTCCTCTCTCTCTCTCTCTTCCCTCTCATCTTCTCTCTCTCTCTCTCTCCTCTCTTCTCTTCTCTCGCTCTTTCTCGTCTGCATCTCATCTTCTGGTCGTCACCCTCTTCAGTTCCTCATCACACTCTCTCTCTCCTCCCTCCGACCTCTCCTCCACATTTCATCGACCCCTCCACTCTCCTCCATTTCTACTCCCTCACTACCCAGCCATATTTAACAGAGATCTCTCGGATCAAGTCCCCTCCCACACTCCTCTCACATCCATAAGTCCCCACCCCCGCCTGCCCAGGCCCTCACGACAGTCTAACTAGCCCCTCCAACCAGACACCCTTCCATGAACTCCCTCTCCAGTCTGCTACCTTAACAGAGTACCCTAACAATAAGAACCTCTAACGTGAGTTAACAAAAAAAAATCAAACTATTCAATCACAATCTAAATGATCATCTCAAAAAAACCCCCAAGAAGAATCTTCAAAATACGCTCAAACTCAAATACCAATACTACGCACATATCTAGAATAAATAAACATCTCTAACACTCACTCATCTCAAAGAGAAATCTCCAAACAACAACATCAATATTCACGGTATAATCTCATAAAAGAACTAACCACTCAAAATCAATCAAAACTAAACAATTAACAAATCATCATTCCTAGGTTAAATACGACTATATCATACAACGTCAACAACAAAAGATTACACAAATACAAAAACTAAAGTCAATATCAAAGCATCATCATCTAGATCAGAACTCAATCCATCCTCAATAAATACAATATCTAAATAAAACAATCATCTATCATCATCATGTTCTGTCTGTACTAAACTCTTATCTAAACTCAACATCACACCACCAAAATGCTCTCTTTATTCCCCGTAGAATGGAATGTATTGACAAAACAATCATTTATTGTGACCTTTTTTTGCGAAACCTTGAACAGAAACAGATGTTTTTCCTAGGTATCATGACTGAAATATATCGGTCCAGGGATACACACCCATAGCTCCTCTGACTCGGCTCCTATTGTTGTCGCGATTTTTCACAATTTCTAATAAAACAAATTAAGAAAGTGAATTCTCGAGAAGGCAATTGATGGCTGACATGTCATTATTCATTCACAATAATCAAAACATGAAAAGTCATATAGATACACATTTATTAACTTAGTGAGCAGAAGCGTCATTTATATACATACTAAATCAAACTGTATTTACAGCAAATACAACAGTTCTCATACTAAATTGATATGATAACATCCAAACCAAGAACGTGCTATGCTCATATTTTTTTTTGTAATAGTATAACAAGAATAGGACTGTTATTGGATAAGTGATTCAAACTGCTTCTCATGTTACTAAAGGGCCATAAACCAGGCATTCCCGAGACACCAAACCAAACAAAAAATACAAAAACCAGAAGGACAATAAAAGTAATGAACTATAAAGCCTCATATCAAATCTAAATACCAACAGGAAGAATCTCTCTCAATCTGCTTTGCCACAATTATCCTCTCAATCTCTATCTGTTCTCATTAACTCTGAGTCCTCTCACCTCATCCTACTCATACATCTCTTACTTCCTCATAAATCTCTAATCTGTACTTTTCCTACCTGGTCTTCAGGAAACCAAATCAATGACCAACAAGCCAGAGCACCATCTTCTCATGAAGAACATCTATCTACTGCCTTTCCCTTCTCTTCTCTCGAAACTAACTCAGATATACCTATTCTTATTCTCTTTTCTTCTCTCTGTCTCTCCTATCCGTCTCTATCGTAGTCTTCATCTACTTCTCTTCATCACCTCACAGCCTTGCCAATCACGTCCTATCTCCAACACTCTCTGCCCACGTTACCTCAATCTCTTCAGCCTTCACTCTTTTCTCGTACTATCTCTGTCTCTTCTGTTGCCTATGCTCTCCTTTATTTGGTTTATTCTGCTTTTTCTTCTCTTGTTTGAAGCCATCTTCCTATCCTAGGTGGACCAGAGTGGGAGGGTGGTGGTGGGGGGGGGGGGGGGCACAGAGAGAGGGGTGGAGAGGATAGGGAAGAGAGAGAGGGCGGCGAGAGAGGAGGGAGAAGGAGAGAGAGATGTTGAGAAAGAGAAGGAGAGAGAAAAAGAGTCGAGTCAAATCCAGGTCTCTAATAGCCCTTTCTCCATATCTCAACTCTGCCCTTCCGTGTTAACATACTGTGAACCGAGCACAAGTGACAAAATCAATCCATCACAGTCGGCACAGAGAGGGACAGAGGAGCTAACAGAAATTGATGACATCCCTGCTTGAATTTTACACTGTTTCGGCCACAGCCGCGATTGAAACTGACAAAGATTTATTGTCCAGCCGGCCCGCTGGGCCCGCTGCTACCGTTGATTGCCTCCCTTTTCTTCCACGCCGGTTCTTTTTTGCATATTTATTCCCAAGCTCATCAGGATCTCACCGACGCATTAGAGTGACAATCTTATTTCACCTACGCTGTGGCAGCAGACGCACAGGGGAATTTACATCCCACGCCTCAGATGAGAGAAATGCCTCCCTGTCCTTCATCTTTCCCTCCGTTTCTCTACACCATTGCTTTTGCTTTTATATTCATACAACTTCCAACCAGATTTGACTCCCTATTCTAACTGGTTGTTGTTTCGAGGTTTTGTTTTAATACAGGGAATCATTCACACCCCGTGTAAAGTTGAGATTGTTATGTATTTGGTTGGCGTCTGAAATGCTCTTTTGTTGTGATGGTTGGGGCGGCGTCCCAACCGCTCGCTCGCTCCTAGATGTGTTGTTTTGGCTTCGGCAAGACAGACCTTTCCCTGTGTATGGCCATTATTGCATTTGCGAGATGTTTTTTGAATTGCAAAATTTGCTTCTTAATTTCGTCTATTTATCTGACTATGTCTGTCTGGCTGTCTCTCCTTCCGGATGCTGTGCCGGCGGCCATGGCAGAAGAGCAGAGTGAGTTCCTTTCAGTCATGCCTTGAAGGTTTTATGAGTACTTATGGAAAATATAAATTTCACGTGGGCACTACAGTGCAAAAACAAATGCTGCTCATCACTAGCATCACGCTAAGGGCCTCAGCAACAGCTACTGTCTGTGACAAGGAATTGATTCGAATCRTTCAAATGTGATGAATAACTTTCATCATATACGTATCTCACACGTCCGTCCAGTGAGAGAGTGCATCGTTCGTTCGTTTGGGACTTGTGCCTCTGTGTTGAGTACCCATTAGGAAAGGGGGAATGTGCAGTGGAGAGAGACAAGAGACAAGGGCCTAGAGTCTCCTATGAATTTCGACATATCAAAGACATGCATAAATTACAGCAAATGTTCCTATCACACATATAAATGGTTGCCACTCTTCACGACTATCGCCATTAGAATTGAAGGGGCCCCTATTAGAGCTTATTGTCCTTCCATGTGACAGCAATACAGATGACATAGACTGTAGATCTTTACATATAGAGCACATTAAATGGCTGTTAATAAGCAGTTGTATGCTGAACAAAAATATAAACACAACATGCAACAATTTCAAAGATTTTACTGAGTTACAATTCATAGAAGGAATTCAGTTGAAGTAAATTCATTCGGCCCTAATTTATGGATTTCACATGACTGGGCAGGGGCGCAGCCGTTGGTGGGCCTGGGAGGGCATAGGCCCACCCACTTGAGAGCCAGGCCCAGTCAATCAAAATTAGTTTATCCCTGGAAAAAGGCCTTTATTACAGACATAAATACTCCTCAAAAACAAAAAACGGAAATATGACATTTGCATAAGTATTCAGACTCTTTACTCAGTACTTTGTTGAAGCACCATTGGCATCGATAAGAACATTGCGTCTTCTTGGCACATCTGTATTTGGGGAGTTTCTCCCATTCTTCTATGGAGATCATCTCTAGCTCTATCAAGTTGGATGGGGAGCGTTGCTGCACAGCTAATTTCAGGTCTCTCTAGAGATGTTCGATCGGGTTCCGGCCTCTGGCTGGGCCATTGAGAGACTTGTACCGAAGCTACTCCTGCGTTGTCTTGGGTGTGTGCTTTTGGTCGTTGTACAGTTGGAAGGTGAACCTTCACCTCAGTATGAGGTCCTGAACACTCTGGAGAAGGTTATAATCAAGGATCTCTCTGTACTTGGCTCCGTTCATCTTTGCCTTGATCCTGACTAGTCTCCCAGTCCCTGCCGCTGAAAAACATCCCCATAGCATTTATTTATTTATTTTATTTTTATTTTACCGTTATTTTACCAGGTAAGTTGACTGAGAACACGTTCTCATTTGCAGCAACATCCGAAAGACGGCACCCTACACAGAGCAGTGTCCCCAATCACTGCCCTGGGGCATTGGGATCTTTGTTCAGACCAGAGGAAAGAGTGCCTCCTACTGGCCCTCCAACACCACTTCCAGCAGCACCTGGTCTCCCATCCAGGGACTGACCAGGACCAACCCTGCTTAGCTTCAGAAGCATAGCATGATGCTGCCACCACCATCTTTCACCGTAGGGATGGTGCCAGGTTTCCTCCAGATGTGGTGCTTGCCATTCAGGCAAAAGAGTTCAGTCTTGGTTTCATCAGACCAGAGAATGTTGTTTCTCATGGTCTGAGAGTCTTTAGGTGCTTTTTGTCAAACTCCAAGAGGGCTGTCATGTGCCTTTTACTGAGGACTGGCTTCCGTCTGGCCACTCTACCGTAAAGGCCTGGTTGGTGGAGTGCTGCAGAGATGGTTGTCCTTCTGGAAGGTTCTCCCATCTCCACAGAGGAACTCTAGAGCTCTGTCAGTGACCATCGGGTTCTTGGTCACCTCCATGACCAAGGCCCTTCTCAGTTTGGCCAGGCGGCCAGCTCTAGGAAGAGTCTTGGTGATTTCATACTTCTTACATTTAAGAATGACATTTTTTGATACTCTACCCCAGATCTGTGCCTCGACACAATCCTGTCTCGGAGCTCTACGGACAATTCCTTCGACCTCATGGCTTAGTTTTTTCTCTGACATGCACTATCAACTGTGGGACCTTGTATAGACAGGTGTGTGCCTTTCCAAATCATGTCCAATCAATTGAATTTATCACAGGTGAACTCCAATCAAGTTGTAGAAACATCTCAAGGATGATCAATGAAAACAGGATGCACCTGAGCTCAATTTCGAGTCTCATAGCAAATTGTCTGAATAATTATGTAAATAAGCTATTTCTGTTTTTAATATTTAATACATTTGCACAGATTTCTAAAAACTGTTTTTGCTTGTCATTTCGGGATATTGTGTGTAGATTGCACAGTATTTGTTTTTGTTTAATCCATTTTAGAATAAGTCCGTAACATAACAAAATGTAGAACAAGTCAAGGGGTCTGAATTCTTCCGAAGGCACTATAGCTGTCAGCACATAGAAAGCCTTTATCAGACTAAACTATTTATTTAAAGGTTCACAAAGTCCGGTATTTATCTAACACATTGATTTTTACTATAGTCATGTTAGGATGGCTATATAATAGGCTAATATTATTGCATTTGGTGTCTTAGAATCAAACATACAAAAATGAAAGTGAATACAGATATGAGAAATATGAATCATAAGGTCAAGTGATGACGTTTTCTGCATTTGTTAGAGCAAAATTTGACTATTTGTTTGGTAGCCTTGACTCCATAGAAAGTCTAAATGTTCTATTAGGGGTTACTTAGCTAGGTGAACTGTGCAACACTTATTTTGCCAAACAGTACAAAAGAGTATAACGAGTCCCCTTGAAATGTCCGAATACATCACACAGCCTTTGTTACTGTGCTCACTACAGCTCAGGGATGGGCCTCTGAATGGCTCTCAAGTGTGTGAGGTGAGTTGTTCCAAAATCATCATCCATTGAACACTCTAGTTTTTAACACCCTTGGAAGGTAAAAAGCACAGCTGTGTGTGTGTGTGTGTGTGTGTGTGTCCCATGCTTGCGCAAGTCAAACACAGAGGCCTCCCCATCACAAGCATCTGCATCCCATGCAATTTGTCACTGGCCCGTCTTTGACCTGCCATTGGCTGTTGCCGGGCAACCTGTCCATCTCACAGACTATTTCCCATGATAAATTAGCTGGTCTGTTACTATGCCAACAGAATTTGTTACTTAATGAAACTGATTCAGATCGGAGAAAGAGTGCCACACTCTCACTGAGAAAGAACCCAGACTCCCTGAGACACACACACACACACACACACACACACACACACACACACACACACACACACACACACACACACACACACACACACAGGGACCAAGGGAGAGACATGGAGATGGAGAAACATGAGAGTGAGGAGGAGGAAAGAGAATCCACCCTAGAATGACTGTTATTAGATGGGCAGAGATATTGAAGTGGTCAGGCTTTGGAGGAAACACAGACAGAGGCAACAAGACAATGAACAGCTGTGTCTTTTTTCCCTTAAAGATGCACTCTCTAGCTTTTGTAGAATTTCAGCCAGTAGTTTTGAAAGAGGTGCTCACGAAAAAAAAGTGGTGTGCTACATCATAATTATTATTATTTTTTAAATGTTTGTTCAATTCATATGATATGTTATGAATCCAATTTGTTCTGTATGTAAAAAAAGATCCTGGAGTGCATCTTCAAGAGAACATGCTGATCTTTCTCTTTTCACATAGAATGTCATTTTTAGTTATTTTTCCAATTAGATTTCTTTTGCCCCCTATTTCACATAGAAAATCTATTAGAATTTTTTTTTCAAGTAGAATGTATTTATTTTTGTCTTGTTTTTCTTCTCTCCTTTCATGTCTTTTCAAATGAGCTGGGGGCCGGAGKTGTCACGGGCATGTTCTATCAAGCAATACATGACACATGCTTCGTAAACAACAGGTGTAGCCTAACAGTAACGGGCCCTAATAACACAAGGAATAAATACACAATGAGTAACGATGACTTTGCTATATACACGGGGTACCAGTGCAGAGTCGGTGTGCAGCGGTACGTGGTAATTGAGGTAGATCTGTACATATAGGTAGGGATAAAATGACTAGGCAACAGGATAGATAATAAACAGGAACAACAGCATATGTGATGAGTCAAAAGAGTTAGTGCAAAAAAGGTCAACGCAGATAGTCCTGTTATAGCTATTTGTTAACTATTTAACTAACTATTTCTAGCAGTCTTATGGCTTAGGGGTAGAATCCAGTTGGTTCCAAACGTGCTATGTCGATACCGCTTGCCATGCGGAAGCAGAGAGAACAGTGTATRATTTGGGAGGCTGGAGTCCTTGACAATTTCTAGGGCCTTCTTCTGACATCGCCTGGTATAGAGGTCTTTGATAGCAGGAAGCTCAGCCCCAGTGATGTACTGGGCCATACTCATTATCGTCTGCGGCCCCTTGCGGTCGGATGCCAAGCAGTTGCCATACCAAATGGTGATGCAGCCAGTCAAGATGCTCTCAATGGAGCAGCTGTATAACTTTTTGAGGATCTGAGGGCCTATGCCAAATCTTTTCAGCCTCCTGAGGGGGAAGAGGTGCTCTTGTGCCTTCTTCACGACTCTGTTGGTGTGTGGACCATGGTAATTCCTTAGTGATGTGGACACCGAAGAACTTGAAGCTCTCGACCTGCTCCACTACAGCCCCGTCGAAGTGGATGGTAGTGTGGTTGGCCTCCATTTCCAGTAGTTTGTTTCCTGTAGTTCCGCTCATTTGTCTTGCTGACGCTGAGGGGGAAGTTGTTGTCCTGGCACCACAATGCCAAGTCACTGACCTCCTCTCTGAAGGCTGTCTCATAGTCATCGGTGATCAGGCCAAAACCACAGCCGTATCGTCAGCAAACTTAATTTATGGTGTTGGAGTCATACGCGGCCAAGCAGTCAGGGGTGAACAGGGAATACAGGAGGGGACTAAGCGCACACCCTTGAGGGGTCCCCTTGTTGAGGGTCAGCATGGTGGTTGTGTTGATGCCTACCCTCACCACCTGGGGGGTGGCCTATCAGGAAGTCCAGGATACAGTTGCAGAGGGGGATGTTCAGTCCCAGGGTCCTAGGCTTAGTGATGATTTGGAGGGCACTATGGTGTTGAACACTGAGGTATAGTCAATGAATAGCATTCTCACATAGGTGTTCCTTTTGCCCATGTGTAAGAGGGCAGTGTGGAGTGCAATAGAGATTGCATCATCTGTGGATCTGTTAGGGCAATATAGGAATTGGAGTGGGTACAGGGTGTCTGGGATGATGGTATTGATGTGAGCCATCACCAGCCTTTCAAAGCATTTCATGGCTACCGATGTGAGTGCCACAGGGTGATAGTCATTTAGACAGGTTACCTTGGTGTTCTTGGGCACAGGGACTATGATGATCTGCTTGAAACATGTACAGGAGAAGTATGTGAACCCTTGGTAATTACCTGGATTTCTGCATACATTTTACATAACATTAGATCTGATCTTCATCTAAGTCACAACAATAGATAAACACAGTGTGCTTAAACTAATAACAGACAAATTACTGTATTTTTCTTGACTATATTGAATACATAATTTAAACATTCACAGTGTAGGTTGGAAAATGTATGTGAGCCAGTAGGCTAATGACTTCTCCAAAAGCTAATTGGAGTCAGGAGTTGGCTAACCTGGAGTCCAATCAGTCAGATGAGATTGGAGATGTTGGTTAGAGCTGCCTTGCCCTATAAAAAACACACACAATTTGAGTTTGCTATTCACAAGAAGCATTGCCTGATGTGAACCATGCCTCGAACAAAAGAGATCTCAGAAGACCTAAGATTAAGAATGGTTGACTTGCATAAAGAAGGAAAGGGTAACAAAAGTATCTCTAAAAGTCAGTCCACGGTAAGACAAATTGTCTATAAATGGAGAAATTTCAGCACTGTTGCTACTCTCCCTAGGAGTGGCAGTCCTGTAAAGATGACTGCAAGAGCACAGCGCAGAATGCTCAATGAGGTTAAGAAGAATCCTAGAGGGTCAGCTAAAGACTTACAGAAATCTCTGGAAGATGCTAACATCTCTGTTGACGAGTATACAATACGTAAAACACTAAACAAGAATGGTGTTCATGGGAGGACACCACGGAAGAAGTCACTGCTGTCCAAAAAAACATTGCTCCACGTCTGAAGTTCGCAAAAGAGCACCTGGATGTTCCACGGCGCTACTGGCAAAATATTCTGTGGACAGATTAAACTAAAGTTGAGTTGTTTAGAAGGAACACACAACACTAAGTGTGGAGAAAAAAAGGCACAGCACAGCACACCAACATCAAAATCTCATCCCAACTGTAAACTATGGTGGAGGGAACATCATGGTTTGGGGCTGCTTTGCTGCCTCAGGGCCTGGACAGCCTGCTATCATCGACGGAAAAATTAATTCCCAAGTTTATATAGACATTTTGCAGGAGAATGTAAGGCTCTCTGTCCGCCAATTGAAGCTCAACATAAGTTAGGTGATGCAACAGGACAACAGGACAACAACCCAAAAGACAGAAGTAAATCAACAAYAGAATGGCTGGAACAGAAGAAAATACGCCTCCTGGAGTGGCCCAGTCAGTCCTGACCTCAACCCGATTGAGATGCTGTGTCATGACATCAAGAGAGTGGTTCACAACAGGCATCCCAAGAAAATTGTGGAAATGAAACAGTTTTGTTGAGAAGAATGGTCCAAAATTCTTCCTGACCGTTGTGCAGGTCTGATCCGCAACTACAGAAAACGTTTGGGTGAGGTTATTGCTGCCAAAGGAGGGTCAACCTGTTATTAAATCCAAGGGTTCACATACTTTTTAAAACCTGAAATGTGAATGCTTACACGGTGTGTTCAATAAAGACATGAAAAATTATAATTGTTTGTGTGTGATTAGTTTAAGCAGACTGTGTTTGTCTATTGTTGTGACTTAGATGAAGATTAGATAAAATGTTATGACCAATTTATGCAGAAATCCAGGTAATTCTAAAGGGTTCACATACCTTTTCTTCCCACTGTAGGTAATGTCAGAAAGCGTTTCACATGGATGCTGGCCCATGTTGACTCTAATGCTTCCCACAGTTGTGTAAAGTTGGCACAAACCTTTAATGAATGGCACACATACACAATCAATGTCTCATTTGTCTCATGGCTTAAACATTCTTCTTTAACCTGTATCCTCCAATACATCTACACTGATTGAAGTGGATTTAAGTGACATCAATAAGGGATCATAGCTTTCACCTGGATACACCTGTTCAGTCATGTCATGGAAATAGTTTTGAACACTCGATGTATTTCAAAGAAAAAATAAATATAGATAGTATAATGTCTGTGAGCAACAAACCACATTTCCTCTGTTAAAGGTACAACTACATTATAGTTTAAATCCCACCCCCAAAGGGGTAAAGCCAGGCAATTGCGATGTGTATTGTTGCATACACCGGTGAGCCCGAGCAGTCAGCTTTGGTCACTAAGCAAAAAGGAGAAAAGAATGGCAGAGCAGAGCAATTTGGTTGTCAGTGCAGGACCAAACGCGGTAGGAATAGGGCCATGTAATCACCCTAATTTGGACTATCACACCTTCCGTACTCCCGGTATCAGATCTCCCAGCTCTCCCTCTCTCGCCCTCTCTTTCCCCCGACCCTACCTTCACAGCCTGGCTTTATTTCCATGACTTCCTGACAAAACCATTTTGTCCCGCCTGATTGGTCCTATTTGCATTGGACACCTGTTCTGCATATAGATTGATGGGTTTAATCAGCGAATCAGGGAGAGCGCTCAGACATCAATCAATGTCACCGCTGTCTTTCTAGTAGCTCCTTTTTTCTATTGTCGCCTTGTTCTCTCTCTCTCTCTCTCTCTCTCTCTCTCTCTCTTCTCGCTCTCTCTCTCTCTCTCTCTCTCTCTCTCTCTCTCTCTCTCTCTCTCTCTCTCTCTCTCTGCCTCTCTCTCTCGATTCAGCTGAGAACTAAAGAGAAACAATTGGAGAAGAAGAGACACAATAACTTATCACTGTTCAGGGACGGGAGCCTCTCTCTCTCTATTCTTTGTGATTTGGTTATTCTGTCTATTGAAACTGGCAAATAGCATCCCATTGTGTGTGTGTTTGTGTGCATGTGGGTGTGTGTGTGCGTGTCAATCACCACCTTCCGGAACACCTGAAACCCCACCTCTTTAAGGAATACCTAGGATAGGATAAAGTAATCCTTCTAACCCCCCCCCCCCCCCTTAAAAGAGTTAGATGCACTATTGTAAAGTGGTTGTTCCACTGGATATCATAAGGTGAATGCACCAATTTGTAATCGCTCTGGATAAGAGCGTCTGCTAAATGACTTAAATGTAAATGTAATGTGTTTGTGTATGTGGTGTAGTGTGTGTGCGTGAGTGTGTGCGTGTGTGATGGCAGAGACTGATTTCGGGCTGCATAACTCCCCTTGGATCTAACATAGCCAACCTGCCAGTCCGGCGAAGCCCCTTGGATCTAACATAGCCTACCTGCCAGTCCGGCGGAGCCCTGGATCTAACAGAGCTGACCTGCCAGTCCGGCAGAGCCCCTTGGATCTAACAGAGCTGACCTGCCAGTCCGGCGGAGGCCATTGGATCTAACATAGCCAACCTGCCAGTCCGGCGGAGCCCATTGGATCTAACATAGCCCCACCTGCCAGTCCGGCGGAGCCCATTGGATCTAATAGAGCTGACCTGCCAGTCCGGCGGAGCCCATTGATCTAACAGAGCTGACCTGCCAGTCCGGCAGAGCCCTGGATCTAACAGAGCTGACCTGCCAGTACGGTGGAGCCCATTGGATCTAACATAGCTGACCTGCCAGTCCGGCAGAGCCCCTTGGATCTAACAGAGCTGACCTGCCAGTACGGTGGAGCCCATTGGATCTAACATAGCCGACCTGCCAGGCCGGCAGAGCCCCTTGGATCTAACATAGCCGACCTGCCAGTCCGGCGGAGCCCTTTGCTCTCTGCAGATTAATCAAACCTGCTCCAGCTCCTATAATTGGCTGACAATCACCCCTGCTCTATACATGAATGAGAGAGAGCCTCTTCATCTCCTTCCCCACTCCCCCTGCCTTCCCCCTCACAGACCCTTGCCTCCCCCCTCACCCATGCTGGCAGATGTGGACTCCAATGCTCCGCAGATGTGGACTCCAATGCTTCCCACAGTGTTCGTTGGCTGGATGTTCCTTCGGGTGGTAGACCATTCTTGATACACACAGGAAACTGTTGAGGTGTGAAAACCCAGCAGCGTTCAGTTCTTGACACAAACCGGTGTGCCTGGCACCTACTACCATACCCTGTTCAAACGCACTTAAATATTTAGTCTTGCCCATTCGCTCCTCCGAATCAAATCAAATCAAATCAAATTTTATTTGTCACATCACACATGGTTAGCAGATTTTAATGTGAGTGTAGCGAAATGCTTGTGCTTCTAGTTCCGACAATGCAGTAATAACCAACGAGTAATCTAACCTAACAATTCCACAACTACTACCTTATAAACAAGTGTAAAGGGATAAAGAATATGTACATAAAGATATATGAATGAGTGATGGTACAGAACGGCATAGGCAAGATGCAGTAGATGGTATAGAGAACAGTATATACATATGAGATGAGTAATGTAGGGTATAGAACTTAAAGTGGCATAGTTTAAAGTGGCTAGTGATAATGTATTACATAAAGATTGAATGAATGAATGAATGAATGTACACCATACACAACCATGTCTCAATGTGTGTCAAAGCTTCAAAATCCTTCTTTAACCTGTCTCCTTCCCTTCATCTACACTGTTGACGTGAACTTAACAAGTGACATCAATAAGGGATCTTAGCTTTCACCTGTGATTCACCTGGTCAGTCTGTCATGGAAAAAGCAGATGTTCTAATGTGTTGTACTTCAGTGATGTATGCAGTAGATACTGTGTATAAGGTCTGAGGTACTGTGTCACCATTTGTGGTGTGTGTGTGTGTGGTTGTGTGTGTGTGTGTGTGTGTGTGGTGTGTGTGTGTGTGTGTGTGTGTGTGTGTGTGTGTGTGTGTGTGTGTGTGTGTGTGTGTGTGTGTGTGTGTGTGTGTGTGTGTGTGTGTGTGTGTGTGGTGGTGTGTGTGTGTGAGTGCGTTTTTAGATTTTTTTTACAACACCAGGAATCATCCAAGTGATTTTAATTTTGGAAATCTGTTCTCACGTATTACCACGTGTCTGTGATCAAATACAAACATAAGGAAATTTTGAAATTATTATGTTTTAGTCAAAATATTATAACTATTTGGGCTTTTTGCGTTCAATTTGACATCTCCAAATCATTTTTTATTATGTTCCAGTCCCACAACCATCCACTCCAGAATATTTTTATTTTACCTTTATTTAACTAGGAAAGTCAGTTTAAGAACAAATTCTTATTTACAATGACAGCCTACCCCGGCCAAACCCGGACAATTGTGCGCCGCCCTGTGGGACTACCAATCAATGCCGGTTGTGATACAGCCAGTAATCGAACCAGGGTCTGTAATGACACCTGTTGCACTGAGATGGAGTGCCTTAGACCGCTGAGCCACTCGGGAGCCCAACATGTTGTTGATGATCCCTGTTATAGGGGACAGGGGGCCATTTTGGACTTGCTTCATTAAAGGATTGTTGCATTTATACAGAAAGAAAGACCTGGTTGAAGGACTCCAGCACGGTCTTTCCACCTGCAAATATCTACAGAGAAATTAAATTACTTGTAATCACAGAGCCCTTGATTGAGGTATAATCTATTTACTGATAGATTGAATGCAATTTCCTTGGAATAAAATGCGTTGTTGATATACCAATATTATTCTGAACATAAAATCAGAAGAGATGAAGGATCCATCTCACGTATGGCACTATTTTGCAGGGAATTCCCCTTTATAAAATGACACGTTCCTACAAGCAGGGAAGGTTTAACCTCATTTGGCCGAAAAGGGCTAGGAGCTGTATTGCATGTTTTACTGTTCAGTGTATGAGCTTCTGCTGCCTGTCTCACAGCCTCACGACAACCCATCAGGACAGCTTTCTACAACAAAGTGCAGGCTTTTATTCCAATCAGCCATTGTGAGCCAATATAGACTCACAGCCTAACCTTTTAGGGGTGYAGGTATCAGCAGTGTGCGAACATAGAACAGTACACTAATGCAACACACACACTTCTGAAATAAAATCCCAGCTCAGGGACACGCTGGTGAAATAAAGTCCCAGCTCAGGCACACACTGCTCATGTCGTCCACGATATACACCCTCCCTGATTACAGCCTCTGAGTCCTCTGCTGCTTTCAGCAGCACACAGTAAGACAGGCATTTTGCAATTTCTTTGACAGGGTTACAGTAGCGAGCATGTGTGGTTTTGTAGTCTTCATCCACTAAAAGTAGATGTTCTCTTAAGCAACAGCACCCGGAGCCAAAGCTGTATTCCCTACTCTGTTCTGCATGCACAACCTTTTAGGTGAATAGGCTACATATCAGGCCACTTAAACCGAAGTGTTACCCCATTCATTGTACAGTATCGTCACACCTTTTCTACAAGCAGGTACTGTATGCTCAAGCTTTGCACCACTACTCAAAGAGTTGTGTGTTAAGGAAAATATGTTGTTAGCCTCTTTCCTCTACACCTCCTCAGTCGTTTCCAGGCCAGCCTTCAACCAGGATCATGTCATGAAGCGGTTATCAGGTGTTGTTAGCCACTGAGGTGGGTGTAGAGGAAAGAGGCTAACACACCTGATAACCGCTTCATGACATGATCCTGGTTGAAGGCCTGGAAACGACTGAGGAGGTGTAGAGGAAAGAGGCTAACAACACCTGATAACCGCTTCATGACATGATCCTGGTTGAAGGCTGGCCTGGAAACCACTGAGTGGTGTAGAGGAAAGAGGCTAACAACACCTGATAACCGCTTCATGACATGATCCTGGTTGAAGGCCGCCTGGAAACGACTGAGGAGGTGTAGAGGAAAGAGGCTAACAACACCTGATAACCGCTTCATGACATGATCCTGGTTGAAGGCTGGCCTGGAAACCACTGAGGTGGTGTAGAGGAAAGAGGCTAACAACACCTGATAACCGCTTCATGACATGATCCTGGTTGAAGGCCGTGGAAACGACTGAGAGGTGTAGAGGAAAGAGGCTAACAACACCTGATAACCGCTTCATGACATGATCCTGGTTGAAGCTGGCCTGGAAACACTGAGGTGGTGTAGAGGAAAGAGGCTAACAACACCTGATAACCGCTTCATGACATGATCCTGGTTGAAGGCTGGCCTGGAAACCTGAGGTGGTGTAGAGGAAAGAGGCTAACAACACCTGATAACCGCTTCATGACATGATCCTGGTTGAAGGCTGGCCTGGAAACGACTGAGGTAGGTGTAGAGGAAAGAGGCTAACAACACCTGATAACCGCTTCATGACATGATCCTGGTTGAAGGCTGGCCTGGAAACGACTGAGGTGGTGTAGAGGAAAGAGGGCTAACAACACCTGATAACCGCTTCATGACATGATCCTGGTTGAAGGCTGGCCTGGAAACGACTGAGGTGGTGTAGAGAAAGAGGCTAACAACACCTGATAACCGCTTCATGACATGATCCTGGTTGAAGGCTGGCCTGGAAACCGACTGAGGTGGTGTAGAGGAAAAGAGGCTAACAACACCTGATAACCGCTTCATGACATGATCCTGGTTGAAGGCTGGCCTGGAAACGACTGAGGTGGGTAGAGGAAAGAGGCTAACAACACCTGATAACCGCTTCATGACATGATCCTGGTTGAAGGCGGCCTGGAAACGACTGAGGGGTGTAGAGGAAAGAGGCTACAACACCTGATAACCGCTTCATGACATGATCCTGGTTGAAGGCTGGCCTGGAAACGACTGAGGGGTGTAGAGGAAAGAGGCTAACAACACCTGATAACCGCTTCATGACATGATCCTGGTTGAAGGCCTGGAAACGACTGAGGGGTAGAGAAAGAGGCTAACAACACCTGATAACCGCTTCATGACATGATCCTGGTTGAAGGCTGGCCTGGAAACCACTGAGGTGGTGTAGAGGAAAGAGGCTAACAACACCTGATAACCGCTTCATTGACATGATCCTGGTTGAAGGCGGCCTGGAACGACTGAGGAGGTGTAGAGGAAAGAGGCTAACAACACCTGATAACCGCTTCATGACATGATCTGGTTGAAGGCTGGCCTGGAAACCACTGAGGTGGTGTAGAGGAAAGAGGCTAACAACACCTGATAACCGCTTCAATGACATATCCTGGTTGAGAGGCCTGGAAACACTGAGGAGGTGTAGAGAAAAGAGGCTAACAACACCTGATAACCGCTTCATGACATGATCCTGGTTGAAGGCTGGCCTGGAAACCACTGAGGTGGTGTAGAGGAAAGAGGCTAACACACCTGATAACCGCTTCATGACATGATCCTGGTTGAAGGCTGGCTGGAAACGACTGAGGTGGTGTAGGAGGAAAGAGGCTAACAACACCTGATAACCGCTTCATGACATGATCCTGGTTGAAGGCTGGCCTGGAAACACTGAGGTGGGTAGAGGAAAGAGGCTAACAACACCTGATAACCGCTTCATGATGATCCTGGTTGAAGGCGGCCTGGAAACGACTGAGGAGGTGTAGAGGAAAGAGGCTACAACACCTGATAACCGCTTCATGACATGAGTCCTGGTTGAAGGCTGGCCTGGAAACGACTGAGGTGGTGTAGGAAAGAGAGCTAACAACACCTGATAACCGCTTCATGACATGATGGGTTGAAGGCTGGCCTGGAAACGACTGAGGGTGTGAGGGAAAGAGGCTAACAACACCTGATAACGCGTCATGACATGATCCTGGTTGAAGGCTGGCCTGGAAACGACTGAGGTGGGTAGAGGAAAGAGGCTAACAACACCTGATAACCGCTTCATGACATGATCCTGGTTGAAGGTCGGCCGGAAACGACTGAGGGGTGTAGAGGAAAGAGGCTAACAACACCTGATAACCGCTTCATGACATGATCCGGTTGAAGGCTGGCCTGGAAACACTGAGGTGGTGTAGAGGAAAGAGGCTAACAACACCTGATAACCGCTTCATGACATGATCCTGGTTGAAGGCCTGGAAACGACTGAGGAGGTGTAGAGGAAAGAGGCTAACAACACCTGATAACCGCTTCATGACATGATCCTGGTTGAAGGCTGGCCTGGAAACCACTGAGGTGGTGTAGAGGAAAGAGGCTAACAACACTGATAACCGCTTCATGACATGATCCTGGTTGAAGGCTGCCTGGAAACGACTGAGGTGTGTAGAGGAAAGAGGCTAACAACACCTGATAACCGCTTCATGACATGATCCTGGTTGAAGGCTGGCCTGGAAACCGACTGAGGAGGTGTAGAGGAAAGAGGCTAACAACACCTGATAACCGCTTCATGACATGTCCTGGTTGAAGGCTGGCCTGGAAACGACTGAGGAGGTGTAGAGGAAAGAGGCTAGCAAACACTGATAACCGCTTCTATGACATGATCCTGGTTGAAGGCTGGCCTGGAAACCACTGAGGTGGTGTAGAGGAAAGAGGGCTAACAACACCTGATAACCGCTTCATGACATGTATCCTGGTTGAAGGCTGGCCTGGAAACGACTGAGGATGGTTGAGAGGAAGAGGCTAACAACACCTGATAACCGCTTCATGACATGATCCTGGTTGAAGGCTGGCCTGGAAACCACTGAGGTGTGAGAGGAAAGAGGCTAACAACACCTGATAACCGCTTCATGAACATGATCCTGGTTGAAGGCCTGGAAACACTGAGGAGGTGTAGAGGAAAGAGGCTAACAACACCTGATAACCGCTTCATGACATGATCCTGGTTGAAGGCTGGCCTGGAAACCACTGAGTGGTGTAGAGGAAAGAGGCTAACAACACCTGATAACCGCTTCATACATGATCCTGGTTGAAGGCCTGGAAACGACTGAGAGTGGTGTAGAGGAAAGAGGCATACAACACCTGATAACCGCTTCATGACATGATCCTGGTTGAAGGCTGCCTGGAAACGACTGAGGAGGTGTAGAGGAAAGAGGCTCACAACACCTGATAACCGCTTCATGACATGATCCTGGTTGAAGGCTGGCCTGGAAAACGACTGAGGAGGTGTAGAGGAAAGAGGCTAACAACATATTTTCCTTAACACACAACTCTTTGAGTAGTGGTGCAAAGCTTGAGCATACAGTACCTGCTTGTAGAAAAGGTGTGACGATACTGTACAATGAATGGGGGGTTTCACTGTGTGGGGCTTGGCGTTTCGGTTAAAGTGGCCTGATATGGTAAGCTCTTGGTGGTCCTTATTCCCCCGGGGCTAAAGGTTCGTTGCATTGCAGAATACGAAGCATCGTGTCCACTGGCTGGGCTTCAGCCACCCCAGTAGACAAGGCCGAATTTTGCATTTCTTTGCAAAAGAGTACCAGTAGCCGAGAGTCTCCGGTGGTGTTGGTAGTGTTCTTCGAGCATTGCTTGTAAGATGAACATCTTACTCATCTTTAGTAGGATAGAAGACTAGATCTAAAATCCTACATCTCCCAGTCACTAACGAGCTCACTCGGAGTACCACAAACGCCTTGTACAATAGCAACTACTGTGCTAAAATGCGCTAGTCTGTACTGTGTGAACTGCATAACCTATGCAGTTCAGAGGATGAAGGCGAGGTGAATCGATGTCTCCTGTAACATAGTCTCAGGCTCTGACCACAATCATTCGCACACCAGATACGTATGTCCTACTCACTTTACACGCATGTACGAAGGCAGGCGAGCGTCAACAAGGTCCTCTACATCAGTGCAATCTGTCACCTCCGAATCGGCGAGATTTACTGCAACTCGTCGAGTTTGGGCCTGTCGCATCCAGCTGCCTGCACCTATTCAATCCGATCCCTATACAACTCATCCCAGAGTCGTGTGTGTCCTAGCAGGAGGACCCACGTCGGATGTAGTGTATACTTTCGCCAAATCTTTCCTTCTACTCTCTCTCACGTCACCTTATCCAGGCCCGCCTTCAACTCAGCTGACCGCAGCCGTGTCCTCTCATGATTAGCCGACTGGTTCATTCACGGTGTGAGTTATGAAGCCTCTTGCTACTCTCTACACACCTCCACTCGAGTCGTATCACCCAGGCCAGACCTTCAAACCATGCGATGCTTGACCTATCATGGATCGCCATGAGGAGGGAACGGGGTCAACCATCCGATGGACCTGCAGGCCTCCTGCATTTCAGGCCCTCCACCTCTAAAATCAAGGGTCTGCCACTACTGACAGTTCATCCACCTAATGGCATCTCTTGGGCACGTTGCTCCGCAGCTCCCTCACCTCTGTAGGACAAGCTCTAAGTTCCCGATAAGTGTCTTCAGTATCCAGTGACAAAACTGTCTGCGCTGAGCTCAAGCTAGTGCACCCCTAGTATTAGGCTGGACATCAAGCTCTTCCTCCACCCTCAATCAACCAGCGTCAAAGCGGAAAGTCAAATGTCAACGCACTTCTTTCTCAGCGCGCGCAGTAGACGACC
>NC_036843.1:22734460-22743849 GCF_002910315.2 Salvelinus sp. IW2-2015
AATACATGATCCTGGTTGAAGGCCTGAAACGACTGAGGAGGTGTAGAGGAAAGAGGCTAACAACACCTGATAACCGCTTCATGACATGATCCTGGTTGAAGGCTGGCCTGGAAACACTGAGGTGGTGTAGAGGAAAGAGCTAACAACACCTGATAACCGCTCATGACATGACCTGGTTGAAGGCTGGCCTGGAAACGACTGAGGGGTGTAGAGGAAAGAGGCAACAACACCTGATAACCGCTTCATGACATGATCCTGGTTGAAGCTGGCCTGGAAACCGACTGAGGTGGGTAGAGGAAAGAGGCTAACAACACCTGATAACCGCTTCATGACATGATCCTGGTTGAAGGCTGGCCTGGAAACGACTGAGGAGGTGTAGAGGAAAAGGCTAACAACACCTGATAACCGCTTCATGACATGATCCTGTTGAAGGCTGGCCTGGAAACGACTGAGGTGGTGTAGAGGAAAGAGGCTAACAACACCTGATAACCGCTTCATGACATGATCCTGGTTGAAGGCTGGCCTGGAAACGACTGAGGGGGTGTAGAGGAAAGAGGCTAACACACCTGATAACCGCTTCATGACATGATCCTGGTTGAAGGCTGGCCTGGAAACGACTGAGGTGGTGTAGAGGAAAGAGGCTAACAAACACCTGATAACCGCTTCATGACATGATCCTGGTTGAAGGCGGCCTGGAAACGACTGAGGAGGTGTAGAGGAAAGAGGCTAACAACACCTGATAACCGCTTCATGACATGATCCTGGTTGAAGGCTGGCCTGGAAACCACTGAGGTGGTGTAGAGGAAAGAGGCTAACAACACCTGATAACCGCTTCATGACATGATCCTGGTTGAAGGCCTCGAAACGACTGAGGAGGTGTAGAGGAAAGAGGCTAACAACACCTGATAACCGCTTCATGACATGATCCTGGTTGAAGGCTGGCCTGGAAACACTGAGGTGGTGTAGAGGAAAGAGGCTAACAACACCTGATAACCGCTTCATGACATGATCCTGGTTGAAGGCTGGCCTGGAAACGACTGAGGTGGTGTAGAGGAAAGAGGCTACAAACACCTGATAACCGCTTCATGACATGATCCTGGTTGAAGGCGGCCTGGAAACGACTGAGGAGGTGTAGAGGAAAGAGGCTAACAACACCTGATAACCGCTTCATGACATGTCCTGGTTGAAGGCTGGCCTGGAAACGACTGAGGAGTGTAGAGGAAAGAGGCTAACAACACCTGATAACCGCTTCATGACATGATCCTGGTTGAAGGCTGGCCTGGAAACACACTGAGGTGGTGTAGAGAAAGAGGCTAACAACACCTGATAACCGCTTCATGACATGATCCTGGTTGAAGGCTGGCCTGGAAACCACTGAGGTGGTGTAGAGGAAAGAGGCTAACAACACCTGATAACCGCTTCATGACATGATCCTGGTTGAAGGCGGCCTGGAAACCACTGAGGTGGTGTAGAGGAAAGAGGCTAACAACACCTGATAACCGCTTCATACATGATCCTGGTTGAAGGCGCCTGGAAACGACTGAGGAGGTGTAGAGGAAAAGGCTAACAACACCTGATAACCGCTTCATGACATGATCCTGGTTGAAGGCTGGCCTGGAAACGACTGAGGAGGTGTAGAGAAAGAGGCGTTTCCAGGCCAGCCTTCAACCAGGATCATGTCATGAAGCGGTTATCAGGTGTTGTTAGCCTCTTTCCTCTACGACAGTGGTTCCCAAACTTTTTATAGTCCCGTACCCCTTCAAACATTCAACCTCCAGCTGCGTACCCCCTCTAGCACCAGGGTCAAAGCACTCTCAAATGGTGTTTTTTGCCATCATTGTAGGCCTGCCACATACACACTACATAATACTGAGTGAGTTTTTGTCATAACCCGGCTCATGGGAAGTGACAAAKARCTCTTATAGGACCAGAGCACAAATAATAATATAATAATAATCAATATTTTGCTCTCTATTTAACCATCTTACATATAAAACCGTATTTGTTCGTTGAAAATTGTGAATAACTCACCAGAGGTGAATGAGAAGGGTGTGCTTAAAGGATGCACATAACTCTGCAATGTTGGGTTGTATTGGAGAGAGTCTCAGTCTTAAATCGTTTTCCACACACAGTCTGTGCCTGCTACTGAGGGCCGAAAATCCACTCTCACATAGGTGCATTCGGGCAAGAAAATACATCTCCCASATAGGCCAGTCGTGTGAGAAACTCGTCATCATGCAAACGGTCAGACAAGTGAAAATTATGGTCAGTAAAGAAAACTTTAAGCTCGTCTCTCAATTTAAAAAAACGTGTCAATACTTTGCCACTTGATAATCAGCGCACTTCTGTATGTTGTAAAAGTGTTACATGGTCGCTGCCCCATCATTGCATAGTGCAGAAAATACATGAGAGTTCAGGGGCCTTGCTTTAACGAAGTTAAGCATTTTCAATGTAGTGTCCAAAAAGTCTTTCAAGCTGTCCGGCATTCCCTTGACAGCAAGAGCCTCTCGGTGGATGCTGCAGTGTACCCAAGTGGCGTCAGGAGCAACTGCTTGCACTCGCGTTACCACTCCACTATGTCTCCCTGTCATGGCTTTTGCGCCATCAGTACAGATAACAACATGAGAAACAGCTACGTTTGGCAACATACAGACCGTTAGTGGAATTCCCGTGAGAGAGTAACGGTTAATGTGATTGGAGGTTAATTATTTTGACTAAGGATTTACCTTGAGTCAATTGTGACGATAAGAGTGCTGTATTCATTTCGCTGAACACTAGGTTTGGTTTAACTTTATTTTTGGCAGTGAAATGAGGCTACTCAGGCAAGAAAAGAAACACACCCAAATGTATAGCCCCTTTGGAAAATATAAATGGACTGTTGAAAATGTGAAGAAAAAAATATATGTTTTAATATTTTAATATTTATTAAATGTGAATCATATTTTATTTGGCATACCCCGACAGCAATGCTTGGGAAAACCTGCTCTACACCACCTCAGTCGTTTCAGGCTTCACCAGATGAAGTGAGGGTGAGTGAGTGAGTGAGTGAGTGAGTGAGTGAGTGAGTGAGTGAGTGGGTGGGGGGTGGGGAGTGAGTGAGTGAGTGAGTGAGTGAGTGAGTGAGTGAGTGAGAGTGAGTGGGTGAGTGAGTGAGTGAGTGAGTGATGATGAGTGATGGTGGTGAATGAGTGAGTGAGTGAGTGAGTGATGAGTGGGTGGGTGGGTGGTGAGTGGGTGGGTGGTGAGTGAGTGGTGGGTGGGTGAGTGAGTGAGTGAGTGAGTGAGTGAGTGAGTAACTGGGTGAGTGGAGTGAGTGACTGGGTGAGTAGGTTGAGTGAGTGAGTGAGTGAGTGAGTGAGTGAGTGAGTGAGTGAGTGAATGAGTGAGTGAGTGAGGAGTGAGTGGGAGTGAGTGAGTGAGTGGGTGAGTGAGGTGTGAGTGAGTGAGTGAGTGAGTGAGTGAGTGAGTGAGTGATGGGGAGTGGGTGAGTGGGTGGGTGAGTGGGTGACTGGGTGGGTGGTGAGTGAGTGAGTGGGTGAGTGGGTGGGTGGGTGGGGTGGGTGAGTGAGTGAGTGAGATTGTCTCTCCATCCAGGTCACTAATGACCTGGTACTCAGGGCTCTATGTGCCTCATCACGTCCTAATGGCCTGTACTCAGGGCTCTATTGTCCCCCATCAGGTCACTAATGACCTGGTACTCAGGGCTCTATTGTGCCTCCATCAGGTTATAATGGCCTGGTACTCAGGGCTTCTATTGTCCCTCCATCAGGTCACTAATGACCTGGTATTCAGGGCTCTATTTGTTCTACATCCAGGTTCTAATGCCTGGTGACTCAGGGCTCTATTGTCTCTCCATCAGGTTCTAATGGCCTGGTACTCAGGGCTCTATTGTTCCTACCATCAGCGCTAATGTTACTCATGCGTACCGGGCTATTGTATCTCTATGTGTATCAGCGATTCTACCATGGCTCCTGGTACTCAGGGCCTATTGTCCCTCCATCAGGTTCACTAAATGACCTGGTACTCAGGGCTCGCTCTATTGTGTTTCCCACGAAGGTCATAATGACCTGGCACTTCAGGGCTCTATTTGTCCCTCCATCAGGTCTATATGACCGACGGATAGTGCCAGAAGTGGTATCAGGGCTCTATTGTCACCATGGGTCACTAATGACCTGGTACTCCGGCTCTATGTCCCTCCATCAGGTTCAAATTACCTGGTACTCAGGGCTCTATTGTCCTCCAATCATTCTAAAATGACGTGTACTCGAGGCTCTATTGTTCCTCCATCAGGTTCCTAATGACCTGGTACTCAAGGCTCTATTGTTCCTCCATCAGGTTCTAATAGCCTTGTACTCAGGGCTCTATTGTCCCTCCATCAGATCCTAATACCTGGTATTGATCACACGGGCTCCTATATGTTCCTCATCATGTTCCTAAATGGAACCTGGTACTCAAGGCTCTTATTGTTCACAGTAAAAACACAAATCAGGGTCACTAATGACCTGGTAAACTCAGAGTGCTCTCATTGTCCTCTTAATCCATCAGGTTTCAAATGAATCTAACACCTCCGCTATCAGGGCTCTCTATTGTTGTCCTCTAACCACCTCTGACAATCGAATGCAAATGCTATGGAAAATCACATTAAAAACACTTATCGTCAACAGTATCATGCTTTTAATACTCATCATTATCTACAATTTTGTCTCACCACATATGATGAATCAGTTTAGAAGAAAAGACTTATAACAACAATTTGAAAAACAGTGGGAAAACATGGTCATTCGATTGGAAATGTTTGTCAAAGCCAAAACACAAAGAAGAATGGGACAGAACGCTTCCTCTAGTGATAGATTTAATGTTCAAAATCATTGTACATAAGATGGTAGCATGTAAAACCCTCATATGAACACATATATTGTAGAGAGAGAGAGAGAGGGAGAGACAGATAGAGCAGAGAGAAAGGAGGAGAGATGCACGAACAGAAAGAGGGTAAGTAGAGAAAAGAAAGAGTAGAGAGAAAGAGTAGAGCAATCAGAATGAGTGAGACTGAGAGAAGAAGATGGGAAAGGAAGTAGTAAGAGAAGTAAGCAGCAGAGTTAGGAGATAGTTAAGAGGAGAGTAGAGAGAGAGAGAGGAGAGAGGAAGAAGAAAGACCGAGGAGAGAGACGCCTGCAGAGTAGGAGAGAGAGGAATATGAAAGTAGTAGGAGTCATTATGTGGAGGGAATAGGTCTTGATAATGAATTAGTAGCAGTTTGACTCTCCTCTCATCCCTGGTCCATTGACACTACACCCAATCGCCTGGGTATCTTGGCCTACTTGAATCCTGAGCACTGTGGAGCACTCATCCGAGATCGGGCCTTGGAGTCTGTCCATTACATAGTGGCTAGGCGTTTTTCCCTTAAGGAGCACTGTTGCGTTGGGCCTCCATTTCCCGTGAGGAGCGACCCTGGCGGTGCTCCATCTTCAGGGGGCTGATGGACCTGCATATTAAGTTGGATTAGATCCAGTATATATCTAAAACCCTTCTACCCTAATATATTGAAATGAGTTGATACACTTTGGCTATCAAAGCCTACCCTCACAATGTAAAAAAAAGCACTGTGAGAGGGAACTGGTCAAAGGAACAACAAGTTTTTCTTTCCCGCTCGCACGTCTTTTTCGGCCTCAGACCTCTTCGGGATATACTCTCGTAAGTAGACTATCCATATCCACAGCGTGAGTGAGTTTGCCTAATTTGGGGAAAAAGGATATCCGATATAGCACCTCATACTCAATACAGGTTCGATACAGATAGATTCCACCTTTTCCTTGGGAGCTGAATCACCACCTACCTATTATCAATTCAGTTTCTCGGGAAAAATGTGTCTCATTAGCAAGATGTTTTAACCCCAGGGGAGACAATATTTATATTATTATCTTAAATCTAGCTACCCTGAGAAATATCTCTGTAACCGCATCAGCAAAAAGACACGCCAGAAAATATACTATACCAGTCTGTATCCATTAATGTTGAAACTTTCTTTATTTCTAACCTCAATCCAAGGATCAGGGCTATACCACCAAATTTTCCACGACCATAAAAGAAATTTGATATGTGGAACAGCCACTAAAACACGCTAAGGATTATACTATAACCTCAATCCAGATGACAGCTGAATAACATAAATTTATAGTATAGGATAGTTTTCTCATCTTGTTAAGAAAAATGTTGTCCCATAATTTCGGTGAATCCATATTTTTACCAAATTGGAACTCCTTACGCTACCATTCACAAACAACAAAAAGATACAATCGATAAAAGAATATAAAACTTTAGAAGTACGCAAACGTGTAATTAACAAAGTTTCTCTTAATTTGGCACAGTCAGATCAATGTAAACTACTTTTCATTGAAAATATAGAATCATATTAGAATAAGCAATAGTAATGGAATAAGACCAACAGATCTTAGATGAAATTCAGGACGCAACTCATGACTGTCAGCATTTTTTCCCTAAAGCGTTTAACAGAGCGAACAATCGGAGTGGCACAATTATATTGTTTCCTTGTTATATAATGGTGAAGGATGGTTAGGCTAAAATTACCAAACAGGTGTGCAAACGGTTTTATCTAATCACCTAGCCAATGCGAAACACATCAAGGCCAAAAACACGGGAGCGATATGGATCACAAAACAGGCATTTATTGCATCTCTACCAGAAATATGTTTAAGTCAGTTTTTTCTAACTAACCTGTCTCAAGTAATTCCTTGCTCATACCCGGATGCATCTCCCCTGGTAACATCATATATACCATCAAACTACACATCAAGGTTTTGGTTTCCGAAAAAAAATGTGCATATTTAGCCAAAAAAAATCGAATGGTATAAATGGAGAAAATAGTTCCGCATAAGAACTGCCTGAAAGATGTCGGGCTCACGGCCAAGCTTTGGAAAAGAGTGATCAGTCTACATCGATAACTAAATTCATAAACTTGACTAAAAATACAAGGGGTTGAAGGCAATTCGAAAGGACATTACATTAGTTTCTGTTAATTGCAATCGTAATTTGACTTAAACATTTCACTAACAACTTTATCCTTACTGTGCAATACCTCAGGGTCTATGCAAAGCCGAAGGCTATACACATAAAGTCCAAATAATGGGCGAATACTATAATAGATCAGTCAAGACATTTTTATGTCAATACAGAAAGCAGCGATTTATCATCATTAAGAATAGCTTCCTTTACTGAATGAAGCCATGTTCTTGCAGAGCCCTCAAGGAGATCTTTGGGCGACATGCTGGTAGCCTTTACTCCGGACGGTAGAATCGTGCACTTATTTTGATCTGAAGAGATGCTCCTGACGTTGCCCGTCGGAATGGTCCACTAACTTGAATATCGTTACAGGTATATGTGTACCGAGCTGGGGAAAAAGACCCCAGCTCGAATGGAAGTGATGCCGATCACTAAGTGAAAACTGGGATATCAAGAATCGGGCATTAAAACGGATATAATTGGACTAATAAGCTTAAATAACTACCTTAATGTGTTTAACACCTATACGGGGTAAAACAGACGTCGGGATATATACTGGTGAACAGAGGCCTTCGGAACAGAGGCAGTCCCGAACGTCCATTGTGCGCGTCGAGTCGCAGGGTCCGAATGAAGTCTGCCTTCCGGCTTTGGTGTTTTCATACAGTTTTGTCCCTGATTGCGCAATCGACTTCCATTCAAATTGTCACCACTTACTGACATCTAGAGGAAGGCGTAGGCAGTGTTTGTATCCTCATAGCATTCACAGGGACATTAAAACTGACCTGGGACCAGAGGCCAAGAATTCTGAAATCTCACACCCTGTCAGGAAAAGTTCTGTGGAATGAGTTCTGTTCCACTCAGAGACATAATTCCAACGGTTATAGAAACTAGAGAGTGTTTTCTATCCAATAATAACAATAATATGCATATTGTACGAGCAAGAATTGACTACTAGGCAGTTTAATTTGGCAATGTCAAAAAAAAAAAGTGCTAACAGCACCCCCTATGACCATGGAAGTCTCAAGACAATGCCAAAGTGAAACCAACACACCCACAATGTTTGTGTGTGTGTGTGTGTTGTGTAAGTGCGAGCATGCATGCATTCGTGTGTGTGCGGTAGTCTACACGTGCATGTCTTGCCAATTAGAGCATGAGCTGACCATGCCATAAATATTGAAAGGTGCAGATCACACATTGTATAGGTTAAAGCGTTAACCAGCCGACCGAGCACGTTGCACTCTGTAGAGGTAATGACCATGTTTCTCACTGCCCACTTTAATGCAACGTGGAGTTACAGTACCACTGCAGGCTGGCCGGGGAGGCATCATTCAGAAGGATCTGTGGGAGGTTTTCACTGATATGGGAACTGTGAGTTGGTCAGGAGTTTTTCTTGACCTGAGCAGGAAGAACTCCAGGCCCTAGTTATAGGTTTTAAGTTTCCTGGTYAGGTAGTGGGCTCAGGACAAAGTATTGGCCTTACTCCTATTTAAAAGAGACGTTGTACTTTGTGGATTGCAGTAGTGTTGCACGGTGTACTGAAACTTTTGTACTTTGTCTACGCCATAGCATAAAAAASGGTTCGGTACTAGTATTTATTAGAAAATTATTTAATTTGCCCAAGTTTATCATAAGACATGAACAGAATGCATCAGTGATTCTTATTTCCTGCGAGTCTCAGGCCACGGCAGGAAAATGCCCCTGTGTGAGTGTGAGGTGGCATGTCCATACTTTGTGTCACTGTTAGGGATGATGCTGTTAGGGATGATGCTATTAAGGATGATGCTGTTAGGGATGATGCTATTAGGGATGATGCTATTAGGGATGATGTTATTAGGGATGATGCTGTTAGGGACGATGCTGTTAGGGGCGATGCTGTTAGGGACGATGCTGTTAGGGACGATGCTGTTAGGGACGATGCTGTTAGGGATGATGCTGTTAGGGATGATGCTATTAGGGATGATGCTGTTAGGGATGATGCTGTTAGGGATAATGCTGCTAGGGATGATGCTATTAGGGATGATGCTATTAGGGATGATGCTGTTAGGGACGATGCTGTTAGGGACGATGCTGTTAGGGATGATGCTGTTAGCGACGATGCTGTTAGGGACGATGCTATTAGGGATGATGCTGTTAGGGATGATGCTATGACTCTCTCTTCTCTACTGACGCTCTACTCTCTACTCTCTCCTCTCTACTGACTCTCTCCTCTCTACTGACTCTCTCCTCTCTACTCTCTACTGACTCTCTACTCTCTACTGACTCTCTACTCTCTACTGACTCTCTACTCTCTACTGACTCTCTACTCTCTACTCTCTGCTGACTCTCTCCTCTCTACTGACTCTCTACTCTCTACTGACTCTCTCCTCTCTACT
>NC_036843.1:22745894-22747562 GCF_002910315.2 Salvelinus sp. IW2-2015
CTCTCTACTGACTCTCTACTCTCTACTGACTCTCTCCTCTCTACTGACTATCTTCTCTCCACTCTTTACGCTCTACTCTCTGCTCTCTACTCTCTGCTCTCTGCTCTCTGCTCTCTACTCTCTACGCTCTACTCTCCACTCTCTACTCTGTACTCTCTACTCTCTGCTCCCTRCTCTGCTCCCTGCTCTGCTCCCTGCTCTGCTCTCTGCTCTCTGTTCTCTATTCTCTGCTCTGTGATATGTTCTGCTCTGATCTGCTCTACTCTGCTCTGCTCTCTGCTCTCTCTCTCTTCTCTCTCCCTCTCTGTCTGTGTGTGTGTTCATATTGTGAGCTTCTGTGTCTGTGCTTGGTCACGTTGGATGTACAATTCAGCATGATGGATATCAGTAATGCTGTTGGTTAACGTCCTCTTTGTGGCATTAGCAGGTGTGAAGATGGTTGCAGCTTTGGAGGGGGGTGTAGGTGGGGAGTGGGTGGGAGTCTATGACTGAGCTAGTGGTTACAGCATGGGGCCTTTGGGGTGCCAAGTTTCCGAATGTCAGTTAGATAAAGTTAAAAACTGAAAAATATATCTCCCTTTAAAGGGCCCCAGACCACATGTGAGACAGGGAGAGATAAAATGCAGTGTGTTACTAATAAAGCGAGCAGGATGGTGTTTCTAAAGGTCACACCTCTTCATGAACAGGAAATGTAGCTCTGCAGAGGTGAGATGTTTCTCTGGTGATATAATATCAGCTGCAGTGCCTTCGAAAAGTATTCACACCCCCATAACTTTTTCCACATTTCGTGGTGTTAGAAGGTCAAATAAAGAAGGTGGGATTATAACAAAAATTATTATTAAAATTTAGAATTATTAAAATGGATTTAATTGTCATTTTTCTGTCAAGGTTAAAAGACACAAAAAATGTAACATTTGTAAAAATAAATAAAGGGATTACAACTGTGAGACTTTCTGTGTAAGTCTCTAAGAGCTGTGAGTCTTTCTGGGTAAGTCTCTAGGAGCTGTGAGTCTTTACGTGTACGTCTCTAAGAGCTGTGAGTATTTCTGTGTAAGTCTCTAAGAACTGTGGGTCTTTCTGGGTAAGTCTCTAAGAGCTGTGAGTCTTTCTGTGTAAGTCTCTAAGAGCTGTGAGTCTTTCTGGGTAAGTCTCTAAGAGCACAGCTTCTTAGAGACCTACAGCTCTTAGAGTCTACCCAGAAATATCCCACAGCTCTAGAGACTGACCCCAGAAATACCACAGCTCTTAGAGAACTTACCAGAGCACTCAGTTAGGCTTTACCCAGAAAACTCCCAGCCTTGAGAATTACGACCAAGAAGATCCACTCTGCACAGAACTCTGCACTTAAGACTTACCAGAAAGACTTCCACAGCTCTCTAGAGACTTACCAGACAAGATCCAGCTCTTAGAGACTGCCAGGAAGACCCCAGCTCTTAGAGACTTACCTAGAATAGCTCAGCTCTAAGACTTACCCAGAAATACCTCTAAAACTTAGAGCTCCACTTAGAGACTTAACCCAGAAAGACTCACAGCTCTTAGAGACTTACCCAGAAACTAAACAGCTCTAGAGACGACCCAGAAAAACCACAGCTCTATAGAGACTAACTCCTTGAGAGTCTTACCCAGAAATCCACAGCGTCTTAGAGCTTACCAGAATACTCACAGCCT
>NC_036843.1:22747622-22758897 GCF_002910315.2 Salvelinus sp. IW2-2015
GTCTTTCTGGGTAAGTCTAAGAGCTGTGAGTCTTTCTGGGTAAGTCTCTAAGAGCTGTGACTCTTTCTGTGTAAGTCTCTAAGAGCTGTGAGTCTTTCTGGGTAAGTCTCTGAGAGCTGTGACTCTTTCTGTGTAAGTCTCTAAGAGCTGTGAGTCTTTCTGGGTAAGTCTCTAAGGGCTGTGGGTCTTTCTGTGTAAGTCTCTAAGAGCGTCGCACACCTGGATTATGCAATATTTTCACATTATTATTTTAAAGAATTCTTCAAACTGTGTCAAGTTGGTTGTTCATTATTGGTAGATTTCTAAAGATTTTTGAAGTCTCTTGGAGACTCTAAAATCACATACCCAAATCGAATTGCCTGTAGATCAGGACCTGAAGCAAGGATATGCATATTCTTGATACCATTTGAAAGGAAACACTTTGAAGTTTGTGGAAATTTGAAATTAAGGTAGGAGAATATAACACGTTAGATCTGGTAAAAGATAATACAAAGAAAAAAACATATATCTTTTTTTATCATCTTGGAAATGTAAGAGAGAGGCCAAAATGTATTATTCCAGTTTAGGCGAAATTTAGAATTTGGCCACTAGATGATAGCAGTGTATGTGCAAAGTTTTAGTCTGATCCAATGAACCATTGCATTTCTGTTCAAAATATTGTATCAAGTCTGCCCAAATGTGCCTAAATAGTTTATTAATACATTTTCAAGTTCATAACTGTGCACTCTCCTCAAACAATAAACACATGTTTACTCCTAAACGTATTTAGGTTTGCCATAACAAAGGGGTTGAATACATATTGACTCAAGATATTTTAGCTTCTCATTTTTAATTAATGGAATATGGGGTATTTTGTGTAGGCCAGTGAAACAAAATCTCAATTTAAAAAAGATAATTAACAAAAGTGAAATAAACAATCACAAATGAACAGTAAACATTACACTCACAAAAGTTCCAAAGGAATAGAGACATGTCAAATGTCATATTATGGCCATATCCAGTGTTGTAATGATGTGCAAATAGTACAAAAGGGAAAATAAATGAACATAAATATAGCTTATATTTACAATGGTGTTTGTTCTTAACTCACAACAGGTCACACATCTTGCTGCTGCGAGAAAAATCTCTCTCTCTCTCTCTGTAATCTCTCTCTCTCTGTAATCTCTGTGTTCCCAGCAGTAGAGTCCAGTCAGCTGAGGTTGACGTTAAGGTTGTCGTGGTGAAGGGTCGGTCGTCGTGGTTTCACAGCTCCGACGAATCTGACCACCTGTGGTCGTTGTACAACCAGAGGTTACGGTGATCTCTTCATAGGCTTATCATTGTGGTTTGTGGCCTAAAGACAAGACTACAGCCCCCAGCTGTAGTTGCCTGGTAGTCTTTTACAGTTCATCAAGTTCTCAGTAGCTTAGCCTGATACTGCCAGTGTCATGTTTTAAATGTGGTGTTCTTGACAACACATGGCCACAGAATCAGTTGACGCAAAGGCCATGCCCTCAACTTGAATCAACTTCTCTCTCCATCTCTTTCCTACCACTACTCTCTCTCTCTCCTACAACTACTCTATCTATCTCTCTCCTACCACTAAAATCTCTCCTACACCTACTCTCTCTATATCTCTCTCCTACCACTACTCTCTATATCTCTCTCCTACCACTACTCTATCCTATGACTACTCTCCCTATCTTTCTTCTACCACTAAAATCTCTCCTACACCTACTCTCTCTATGTCTATCTCTCTCCTACCACTACTCTCTCTATATCTCTCTCCTACCACTACTCTCTCTCCATCTCTTTCCTACCACTACTCTCTCTCTCTCCTACNTATCTCTCTCCTACCACTACTCTCTCTATATCTCTCTCCTACCACTACTCTCTCTCCATCTCTTTCCTACCACTACTCTCTCTCTCTCCTACCACTACTCTCTCTATCTCTCTCCTACCACTAAAATCTCTCCTACCACTACTCTCTCTATCTCTCTCCTACCACTAAAATCTCTCCTACCACTACTCTCTCTATCTCTCTCCTACCACTAAAATCTCTGCTACCACTACTCTCTCTATCTCTCTCCTACCACTAAAATCTCTCCTACCACTACTCTCTCTATATCTCTCTCCTACCACTACTCTCTCTATATCTCTCTCCTACCACTACTCTCTCTATATCTCTCTCCTACCACTACTCTATCCTATGACTACTCTCCCTATCTTTCTTCTACCACTACTCTCTTTATATCTCTCTCTACCTTTATTTAACTAGGCAAGTCAGTTAAGAACACATTCTTATTTACAATGACAGCCTAGGAACAGTGGGTTAACTGCCTTGTTCAGAACGACAGATTTGTACCTTGTCAGCTTGGGGATTCGAACTTTCGGTTACCTTTCGGTTACTAGACCAACGCTCTAACCACTAGGCTAAGCTGCCGCCCCTACCACTACTCTCTCTATCTCTCTCCTATCACTACTCTATCTCTCTATCTCTCTCCTATCACTACTCTCCCTAACTTTATTCTACCACTACTCTCAATTCAATTAAATTCAATTCAAGGGGCTTTATTGGCATGGGAAACATGTGTTAACATTGCCAAAGCAAGTGAGGTAGATATTATACAAAAGTGAAATAAACAATACAAATTAACAGTAAACATTACACATACAGAAGTTTCAAAACAATAAAGACATTACAAATGTTATATTATATATATACAGTGTTGTAACAATGTACAAATGGTTAAAGCACACAAGTTAAAATAAATAAGCATAAATATGGGTTGTATTTACAATGGTGTTTGTTCTTCACTGGTTGCCCTTTTCTTGTGGCAACAGGTCACAAATCTTGCTGCTGTGACTGGCACACTGTGGAATTTCTCCCAGTAGATATGGGAGTTTATCAAAATTGGATTTGTTTTCAAATTCTTTGTGGATCTGTGTAATCTGAGGGAAATATGTCTCTCTAATATGGTCATACATTGGGCAGGAGGTTAGGAAGTCGAGCTCAGTTTTCCACCTCATTTTGTGGGCAGTGTGCACATAGCCTGTCTTCTCTTGAGAGCCATGTCTGCCTACGGCGGCCTTTCTCAATAGCAAGGCTATGCTCACTGAGTCTGTACATAGTCAAAAGCTTTCCTTAAGTTTGGGTCAGTCACAGTGGTCAGGTATTCTGCCACTGTGTACTCTCTGTTTAGGGCCAAATCAATTCTAGTTTGCTCTGTTTTTTTGTTAATTCTTTCCAATGTGTCAAGTAATTATCTTTTTGTTTTCTCATGATTTGGTTGGGTCTAATTGTGCTGTTGTCCTGGGGCTCTGTGGGGTGTGTTTGTGAACAGAGCCCCAGGACCAGCTTGCTTAGGGACTCTTCTCCAGGTTCATCTCTCTGTAGGTGATGGCTTTGTTATGGAAGGTTTGGGAATCGCTTCCTTTTGGGTGGTTGTAGAATTTAACGGGCTCTTTTCTGGATTTTGATAATTAGTGGTATCGGCCTAATTCTGCTCTGCATGCATTATTTGGTGTTCTACGTTGTACCGGAGGATATTTTTGCAGAATTCTGCATGCAGAGTCTCAATTTGGTGTTTGTCCCATTTTGTGAAATCTTGGTTGGTGAGCGGACCCTAGACCTCGCAACCATAAAGGGCAATGGGTTCTATGACTGATTCAAGTATTTTTTGCCAGATCCTAATTGGTATGTTGAATTTCATGTTCCTTTTGATGGCATAGAATGCCCTTCTTGCCTTGTCTCTCAGATCGTTCACAGCTTTGTGGAAGTTACCTGTGGCGCTGATGTTTAGGCCAAGGTATGTATAGTTTTTTGTATGCTCTAAGGCAATGGTGTCTAGATGGAATTTGTATTTGTGGTCCTGGCAACTGGACCTTTTTTGGAACACCATTATTTTGGTCTAATTGAGATTTACTGTCAGGGCCCAGGTCTGGCAGAATCTGTGCAGAATATCTAGGTGCTGCTGTAGGCCCTCCTTGGTTGGTGACAGAAGCACCAGATCATCAGCAAACAGTCAACATTTGACTTCAGATTCTAGTAGGGTGAGGCCGGGTGCTGCAGACTTTTCTAGTGCCCGCGCCAATTCGTTGATATATATGTTGAAGAGGGTGGGGCTTAAGCTGCATCCTTGTCTCACCCCACGGCCCTGTGGGAAGAAATGTGTGTGTTTTTTGCCTATTTTAACCGCACACTTGTTGTTTGTGTACATGGATTTTATAATGGCGTATGTTTTACCCCCAAAACCACTTTCCATCAATTTGTATAGCAAAAAATCGAGGGGTCCCCGGCGTATACTGTGCGGGCGGCATCCGGCGGTCGACGTCACCGGCTTTCTAGCCTCCACCGATCTACATTTATTTTTCCATTTGATTTGTCTGTATTGTACACACCTGGTTCCCATTACGTTTTAATTATTTCCCTATTTAACCCTCTGGAGCCATCATGGTTTTGTACGTGTTTATTGTTGTCAGTTGTCTCATTTATGTGATTCTGGATTTTCATTCTCCTTCTTTTAAGATTATTTTTGTCATGCGCCTGACTCCGCCTTACCCACATCACCTAGACTCTGACAGACAAAATAAATGTATTGCATGTAACGCACACGCGCCAGCCGGTTTGGGTTCCGTGTTAAATACTCTGACCTAGTGAGATATAAACTCAGCAAAAAAGGAACATCCCTTCTCAAATCAAATCAAATCTAATTGCATTGGTCACATACACATGGTTAGCAGATGTTAATGTGAGTGTAGCGAAATGCTTGTGCTTCTAGTTCCGACCACGCAGTAATATCTAACAAGAAATCTAACAATTTCACAACAAATACCTAATACACACAAGTGTAAAGGAATGAATAAGAATATGTCCATAAAAATATATGGATGAGCAATGGCCGAACAGCATAGGCAAGATGCAGTAGATGGTATAGAGTACAGTAAATACATATGAGATGAGTAATGTAGGGTATGTAAACATCATATAAAGTGGCATTGTTTAAAGTGGCTAGTGATACATTTATTACATCCAATTTTTTATTATTAAAGTGGCTAGAGATTTGAGTCAGTATGTTGGCAGCAGCCACTCAATGTTAGTGATGACTGTTTAACAGTCTGATGGCCTGTTTTTCAGTCTCTCGGTCCCAGCTTTGATGCACCTGTACTGACCTCGCCTTCTGGATGATAGCGGGGTGAACAGGCAGTGGCTCGGGTGGTTGTGGTCCTTGATGATCTTTTTGGCCTTCCTGTGACATCGGGTGGTGTAGGTGTCCTGGAGGGCAGGTAGTTTGCCCCCGGTGATGCGTTGTGCAGACAGCACTACCCTCTGGAGAGCCTTATGGTTGTGGGAGGAGCAGTTGCCGTACCAGGCGGTGATACAGCCCGACAGGATGCTCTCGATTGTGCATCTGTAAAAGTTTGTGAGTGTTTTTGGTGACACGCTGAATTTCGTCAGCCTCCTGAGATTGAAGAGGCGCTGCTGCGCTGCTGTGCCTTCTTCACCACGCTGTCTGTGTGGTTGGACCATTTCAGTTTGTCCATGATGTGTACTCCGAGGAACTTAAAACTTTCCACCTTCTCCACTACTGTCCCGTCGATGTGGATAGGGGGCTGCTCCCTCTGCTGTTTCCTGAAGTCCACGATCATCTCCTTTGTTTTGTTGACATTGAGTGTGAGGTTATTTTCCTGACACCACACTCCGAGGGCCCTCACCTCCTCCTCTCATCGTTGTTGGTAATCAAGCCTACCACTGTATTGTCGTCTGCAAACTTGATGATTGAGTTGGAGGCGTGCATGGCCACACAGTCATGGGTGAACAGGGAGTACAGGAGAGGGCTGAGAATGCACCCTTGTGGGACCCCAGTTTTGAGGATCAGCGGGGTGGAGATGTTGTTTCCTACCCTCACCACCTGGGGGCGGCCCGTCAGGAAAATATCATAGAACTTGCAGGTGCCTTGGTGGAAGAGTGGGGTAACATCTCACAGCAGGAACTGGCAAATCTGGCGCTGTCCATGAGGAAAAGATGTACTGCAGTACTTAAAACCTCTCTTGGGTACGTGAGACGTTAGCGTCCCACCTCTTCAACAGCCAGTGAAACTGCTGGGCGCCAAATTCAAATACAGAAATAGTCATTATAAAAATTCAGAAATCAAAACATATTTTACATATTATTATTGCCTACCTCATGCCTTTTGCACACATTGTATATAGATTCTCTTTTTTTTTTCTACCATGTTATTGACTTGTTTATTGTTTACTCCATGTGTAACTCTGTGTTGTCTGTTCACACTGCTATGCTTTATCTTGGCCAGGTCGCAGTTGCAAATGAGAACTTGTTCTCAACTAGCCTACCTGGTTAAATAAAGGTGAAATAAAAAAAATAAAAAAATAGGTTGAAAGATTAACTTCTTGTGAATCCAACCACGGTGTCAGATTTCAAAATGCTTTACGGCGAAAGCATACCTTACGATTATTTGAGAACATAGCCCAGTAGACAAATCATTACAAACAGTAACCAGCCAAGTAGAACAGTTACACAAGTCAGAAATAGAGATAAAATGAATCCCTTACCTTTCATGATCCGCGCATGAACTAATGGAAGGACATCCGTCTATCCACCGACACGATTTGATAAATCTCGCTCATTTTTCAGAATAAAAGCTTGAAACTATGTCTAAAGACTGTTCACACCCCGAGGAAGCCGTAGGAAAAGGAATCTGGTTGATATCCCTTTAAATGGACGAAAGGCAGGCAATGGAACAGTGATTTTTCAAAATAAGAGTCACTTCCGGGTTGGATTTCCTCAGGTGTTCGCCTGCAAAATCAGTTCTGTTATACTCACAGACAATATTTTGACAGTTTTGGAAACTTTAGAGTGTTTTCTATCCTACCCTGTCAATTATATGCATATTCTAGCATCTGGACCTGAGAAATAGGCCGTTTACATTGGGAACGTTATTTTTCCAAACATAAAAATTCTGCCTGCTAGCGTCAAGAAGTTAAGCAATGGCATTTTTCTGGACACTCTTCTGTAAAGCCCAGATCCGTGGAGTGTACGGCTTAAAGTGGTCCTATGGACAGATACTCCAATCTCTGCTGTGGAGCTTTGCAGCTCATTCAGTGCTATCTTTGGTCTCTTTGTTGCCACTCTGATTAATGCCCTCCTTGCCTGGTCTGTGAGTTTTGGTGGGCTGCCCTCTTTGGGAGGTTTGTTGTATGCCAAATTCTTTCAATTTTTTAATAATGGATTTAATGGTGCTCCGTGGAATGTTCAAAGTTTCTGATATTTTTTTATAACCCAACCCTGACCTGTACTTCTCCACAACTTTGTCCCTGACCTGTTTGGAAAGCTCCTTGGTCTTCATGGTGCCACTTGCTTGGTGGTGCCCTTTGCTTAGTGGTGTTGCAGACTCTGGGGCCTTTCAGAACAGGTGTATATATACTGAGATCATGTGACAGATCATGTGACACTTAGATTGCACACAGGTGGACTTTATTTAACTAATTATGTGACGTCTGAAGGTATTGGTTGCACCAGATCTTATTTAAGGGCTTCATAGCAAAGGGGGTGATAACATATGCACGCACCACTTTTCCGTTTTTTTTATTTTTTTGCATTTTTTGAAACAAGTAGTTTCATTTCACTTCACCAATTTGGACAATTTTGTGTATGTCCATTACAAGAAATCCAAATAAAAATCTATTTAAATTGCAGGTTGTAATGCAACAAAATAGGATAAATGCCAAGGGTGTGAATACTTTTGCAAGGCACTGTAAGTATTAACTGTGTGTAGAGGAGATCACACACCCTCCTCTGGTGTGTAGAGGAGATCACACTCCCTCTTCTGGTGTGTAGAGGAGATCACACACCCTCTTCTGGTGTGTAGAGGAGATCACACACCCTCTTCTGGTGTGTAGAGGAGATCACACTCCCTCTTCTGGTGTGTAGAGGAGAGATCAGGATGTCCACAGAGACTTGCCACACAGAGAATCCATCAACCTAATCAAGGAAATGAATCTGTAACCAAGCAGGGATTACCACCATCTAAGGAAGAAGATGCACATTCATTGTAGCTACACCGCCAGCCAGAGTAGATGACAACCATGTCACCTTGACAACCATGTCACCTTGATAGAGAAGAGGAATAAGGTACACTGGGTGTGCTGGTTGTGTGTGAGAGAAGGAATAAGTTTGGAACTCCCTGCTTGTGCTGGTTGTGTTTAAGATGAAGAATACGGTTTGAATACCATGCTGGTTGTTTTTAAGAGGAGGAATACGGTTTGAATAACATGCTGGTTGTGTTTAAGTGAGAGGGGTTCCCCCAACCTGCGATGGAGTATTTGACAAGGGTGTGAGTGTTTTGTAGTCGGCTAGATGTTTTAAAGAGTCGTTTCTGTGAGAAAGAACCCTCTTGTGGTGGCCATGGATATATTTTTCTGTTCTGTGTGTGTTGCTAACACAGATTTCATCTTAATTTGAGCCAGCTTGATACAGCAGGAAAATAATCCTGCAGCAACAGGAAATGTGAATTATCATTTGAATTACAATTTTGTCACGCCTTCTCCCGCTCTGGAGCTCAAGGGTGCCAGGATGCCCTTCATTACGCACACCTGTCACCATCATTACGCACATCAGTGGTCATTGGACTCACCTGGACTTCTTCACATTTTGATTGCCTTCCCTATATCAGTTTGTTTCCTCTGTTTCATCCCTGTGTCAGCATTATTGTCGTTTAGGTTTCCCCTGTCCAGACGCTGTCCGTATTCTGTTCCTGTCCGTGGTTATTAAAAGTTCACTCCCTGTACCTGCTTCTCGTCTATAGCGTTGATTCATTACACATTTATGGATTTTTTTTTAGGGTTTGATAAAGTTTTTGTGAGGCAAGGTATCCTGCAACAGGGTGATCAAATTAAGATCCTACATCTGTAGTAAAATGATTTTATTTGTTCAGTGGAATAGAACCAGTAAAGTAGATTATCTGCAGATTAAGTAAATGCCGCAGTGTACCTGTTTTCTTTCACCCAGTAGATGCAGAATTATTAACATTAGGGCAATGAAACATTCTGTGAAAGATCATCATTTTACAGCTAACTTCATAGTCTTCATGTGCAAAACCTAATGACTTTATTTATATGCAGTGATGTTTCACAGAGAGTTATACCATAATGCTGTAATGATATGCAGTAACCTACATTCTGTCAGAACCTATATTATGCTACATAATCTTTGTATTTCAATATGTGTGTTAAACTGTTTGTGTTTGTTTTTGTGTGAGTGGTTCTGTATATGCATAAGGAATGCATACATTTGTCATTAGCAAGTGTTTTATTGCTTGTGTGTGTGCTTGTGTGTTTTTCAATGCCACCCCCTCCCCTCTCCTCCTCTAACTCTCATCCCCCTGTCCCGTAGTGCTGAGTAGTATAATGGCAGTTTCTGTGGGGACCACTATAGGGATTTGGCCATGTTTCAAGTTTTAAGTTTTAATAGTGGTATGTATGGGATACACATGGAAGAGAAGGCCGCCCTGCCTCAGCCCCCTGCCTCAGCTTCTCCTCAGCCTTGCTTCAAACTTCAGCCTTGCCTCAAAGCCCTTCCTTGCCTCATTCCTGACTCAGCCCTGCTGCCTCATCAACCCTGTCTCAGTCCTGCCTCAGTCTTGCCTCTCACCCCTGTTTCAGCCCTGTCTCACAGAGTTCTTCCTTGGCCCTGTCTCAACGATTCTTCCCCTTGGCCCTGTCTCACAGAGTTCTTCCTTGGCCCTGTCTCACAGAGTTCTTCCTTGGCCCTGTCTCACAGAGTTCTTCCTTGGCCTTGTCTCACAGAGTTCTTCCTTGGCCCTGTCTCACAGAGTTTTTCCTTGGCCCTGTCTCACAGAGTTCTTTCTTGGCCCTGTCCCACAGAGTTCTCCCTTGGCCATGTCTCACAGAGTTCTTCCTTGGCCCTGTCTCACAGAGTTCTTCCTTGGCCCTGTCTCACAGAGTTCTTCCTTGGTCCTGCCTCACACAGTTCTGCCTCTGCCCTGCCTTATACCCTGCCTCAGCACTTGTCACAGCTGCTTTCTATTTATCATTAAATTCACTCCAAACCTTTCTGTTTCAGTTCTGCTGCCAGACTCATAATTAACATTTCAACTTGTGTCAGAGGCCTGCGTTATCCCTCCCAACCGCCAAAACCACCAACAGACTAAACTATTTCAATAAAATTAGAAAGCGAGAGAGAGTCGGGGAGTGAGAGAGTGGAAAGCGAGAGGGAAAGAAAGAGGGAGGGGGAAAGAGTGAGGGAGGGGGGATAGAGAGAGAAAGGAGTGAGGGAGGGGGATAGATAGAGAAAGGAGTGAGGAGTGGGGATAGAGAGAGAAAGGAGTGGGGGAGGAGGGATAGAGAGAGAGAGAAAGGATGGGGGATAGAAAGAGAAAGGAGTGAGGGGAGATAGAGAGAGAAATGAGGGGGGATAGATAGAGAAAGGAGTGGGGGGATAGATAGAGAAAGGAGTGAGGGGGGATAGAGAGAGAAAGGAGTGGGATAGTGGGGATAGAGAGAGAAAGGAGTGGGGTAGGGGGGGTAGAGAGAGAAGGAGGGGGATGGAGGATAGAGAGAGAAATGAGGGGGGATAGAGAGAGAAAGGAGTGGGGGGATAGAAAGAGAAAGGAGTGAGGGAGGGGGGATAGAGAGAGAAGGAGTGGGGAGGGGGATAGAGAGAGAGAGAAAGGAGTGGGGGGATAGAGAGAGAAAGGAGTGAGGGGAGATAGAGAGAGAAATGAGGGGGGAGGATAGAGAGAGAAAGTAGTGAGGGGGGATAGAGAGAGAAACGAGTGGGGTAGGGGGGGTAGAGAGAGAAAGGAGTGTGATAGTGGGGGTAGAGAGAGAAAGGAGTGAGGGAGGGAGGATAGAGAGAGAAAGGAGTGGGGGGATAGAGAGAGAAGAGTGAGGGATAGAGAGAGGAAAGGAGTGAGGGAGGGAGGATAGAGAGAGAAAGGAGTGGGGGGATAGAGAGAGAAAGGAGTGGGGGGAGTGATAGAGAGAGAAAAGAGTGGGGATAGAGAGAGAAAGGAGTGAGGGAGGGAGGATAGAGAGAGAAAGGAGTGGGGAAGGGAGGATAGAGAGAGAAAGGAGTGGGGAAGGGAGGATAGAGAGAGAAAGGAGTGGGGGATAGAGAGAGAAAGGAGTGGGGGGAGTGATAGAGAGAGAAAAGAGGGGGGAGTGATAGAGAGAGAAAAGAGTGAGGGAGGAGGATAGAGAGAGAAAGAGTGGAGAGGAGGATAGAGAGCGAAAAATTAGATCTCTCTTCGTGTGT
>NC_036843.1:22761975-22783529 GCF_002910315.2 Salvelinus sp. IW2-2015
GGGGGGGTAGAGAGAGAACGGAGTGAGGGAGGGAGGATAGAGAGAGAAAATAGTGGGGGGAGTGATAGAGAGAGAAAAGAGTGGGGGGATAGAGAGAGAAAAGAGTGAGGGATAGAGAGAGAAAAGAGTGGGGGGGGGCAGGATACTCAGGCATTTGACCAACACTTTCCCTTCTGTATTTTCCGTCACAGTTTTAATGGGAAGAGGGAAAGCCCTGTGTTGGATGCTGAATCTCCTAGCAGCTTCGTGTGTTGGATACTTACAGTTGTAAGTTCAGTTGTTTACTCATCTACAGCAATTCAGGTCTGGCAGTAACTTTGCGTGAATGAACAGAAACCAAATATCAATGAAACCAACTGTGACGTAGTAGTTGAGTTGTTTAGGTGGATGTGAAGTGGAGGAGCTGTAGTCTGACGGGTTCAGCTCCAAACCAACCTCTGAAAGTTTGTCTTCATGCTAATTTGCAATTGTGGATATTATGTGTCAACACTGCAGTGACGGATGGAGGGAGGCCAATAATGTAAACTATGAAATGGGAGAGACATTTTTTAACTAGCTATCAGCAACATATATTTATCGTTGGATTTGCTCCAAAAATACTTACTAATTCACTTGTTTCCTATATCATGTCTGCTGTTTATAGCACAAATACAGATTTGTGGTAATTATTTTAGTAATGCTATTTGAATTACAGTACATTTGAAATGAACTAATGGTAGAAGATAGTGTTCAAAAGCGGGCTACTTACAGTGATAAACTTGTGTAAAAGACCTTGAAGCCATTGAAAATCAGTGTTGCATTTAAGAGTATGTGTGCTTCCCAAAATGCATCATATACAGTACCCTTTATAGTGCACTACTGTAAAGGGATGTAGGGTGCCATTCAGGATACAAGCTGTGTCTTCTACAACAGTATTACATGTTAACGCTCCAGTCCCCCAGTCTTAATAAGTGGTAATGATAGAGTATGATTAATCCTGCTAGGTCACACATTGACATCATAATCACACTTCATCTAATTACGTGTTATTTTCCTCCCGACCTCCTCTCCTCTCATTCGTTCTTTCTCTCACAGTATACTGACCCGTTCAGCGGAGAGAGACATGGGGGGGGGGGGGGCTGCGGGAGGCGCGAAGCGTCGCACAGAGCGGTGAAGTCAAGATAAAACTAAAAGAGTAATGCATGATTCCTCAGAATAGCTGACACTCCCAAATGAAGCTATAATTGAAAATGTAAATGAGGAGGTAAATGAAAACATAGTATCAAACAAAAATGTATTAAGTCGGACATTATGTTTATTAATCAGGAGATGGAGGGAGATTCTAAATTCATGTTAATGACAACGTTATCTTCTGTTTTAGAACAGAACGGAGTATTGTCTTCATTTTCTTCCCTTATCGGGCTATTGTCTTTCACCCAGTCTTTTCTCTCCTCTTTTTCTCTCCCCCTTTCATGTGTTTTTCTATCACAGGTGGATGAAGACATGCGAGTGCTCGGGCCGGGCCCTTGCTCTGCTCATCTGTCTGCGAGGCGCTACCTGGATTGTGGCCTCTAAGGTTCATTAAAAAATAGTAATTAATGAGTTTGTCAGCACTGTTTTTCTCTTCTCCTGCAGCCAGACTGCACTAATCAAGCCTTTCTGACTCAGCTGCCCTGGACGAATCAGAGACAGGGACTGATGCACATCCTCACACCTTCACCACTTTTCTTTTCAGAGCAGTCTACTCCAATTTAAAAGAACAATAGATGGATAACCACAATGCTGGACAGAGATTTTTTCTGGAAAATCCCGCTCTTTTGTTTGTACAGGATTTGCTCTCGCCTCCTTTGAAGGACAAGCTTCAATAGTTGAAAAAAATGAAATAAATCATTGTTTATTGTCAAAATAGCTCTCCATTTTGGACAGGATTTCCTTCATTTCCATCTTTGGAAACTAGGAGCACACCACTTCTTTGGTTCAGCTGCTGACTTTAACTCAGTGGAAGGAAGCCCTGATGAGAAGCCCTGATGAGAAGCCCTGATGAGAAGCCCCGATGAGAAGCCCCGATGAGAAGCCCCGATGAGAAGCCCCGATGAGAAGGCCTGATGAGAAGCCCCGATGAGAAGCCACGATGAGAAGCCCTGATGAGAAGCCCTGATGAGAAGGCCTGATGAGAAGCCCCGATGAGAAGCCTTGATGAGAAGCCCTAATAGGAAGCCCTGATGAGAAGCCCTGATCAGAAGCCCTAATAGGAAGCCCTGATGAGAAGCCCTAATAGGAAGCCCTGATGAGAAGGCCTGATGAGATGCTCTGATGAGATGCTCTGATGAGAAGCCCTGATGAGAAGCCCTGATGAGAAGCCTGGATGGAGCAGAGCAGCACAGTCAAGCTCCCTCTCGCCCCTCTACCTATCTCCCCATTCATCCCCCTATCTCTTCCCCCACCACCCTCCATCCTTATTCCCCCCCTCTCTCGCAGTCTGTAGTGGTGGGATTCTTAATACACAGTCCCTAGTGATCCCTATTAATTATAAATGAACAATACAGACTAAACCCAATGGCATCAGGGAGAGGCTCTCTTCCAACACCATGAAATATAGATGCGGCTTAACTCCTTTATTAATAACATATTTATACACAGATGATTGATTCTTAGAATGGACAACAGGGAAGGGGGAACACTACACAGCCATCAAAGTTATCTCAGTTAGTGAAATTACGTCTGTGCCCAGCGTAACAGTCGTTTTGTCCTAGAGATAACTGTTTGGTGTAGTTTATTTGAGAAGGGAGGGAGGGAACATTTAGGAGGTATCATATCACTAGTTTACAGCATAGGGTTGACCTACTTGGTACTCTCATGCCTCTCACTATCTATTTTACACACATACCTCAGACCCTCACAAACTTCTACACCGCCTGATATGGCAACTGCACCATCCACAACCGCAGGGCTCTCCAGAGGGTGGGTCAATCAGCCCAACGCATCACCGGGGGCACGCTGCCAGCCATCCAGGACATCTACAGCACCTGGTGTCACAGGATGCTGCCTAGAAGGCCAGCACCCCGGAGTCGCATCTTCACTGTTGACGTTGAGACTGCTGTTTTGCGGGTACTATTTATTGAAGCTGCCAGTTGAGGATTTGTGAGGCGTCTGTTTCTCAAACTAGACTCTAATGTACTTGTCCTCTTGCTCAGTTGTGCACCGTGCCTCCCACTCCTCTTGCTATTCTGGTTAGGGCCAGTTTGCGCTGTTCTGTGAAGGGAGTAATACACAGCGGTGTATGAGATCTTCAGTTTCTTGGCAATTTCTCTCATGGAATAGCCTTCATTTCTCAGAACAAGAATAGACTGACGAGTTTCAGAAGAAAGTTCTTTGTTTCTGGCCATTTTGAGCCTGTAATCGAACCCACAAATGCTGATGCTCCAGATACTCAACTAGTCTGAAGAAGGCCAGTTTTCTTGCTTCTTTAAGCAGAACAACAGTTTTCAGCTGTACTAATGTAATTGCAAAAGGGTTTTCTAATGATCAATTAGCCTTTTAAAATTATAAACTTGGAATAGCTAACACAACGTGCCATTGGACCACAGGAGTGATGGTTGCTGATAATGAGTCTCTGTACGCCTATGTAGATATTCCATAAAAAAATCTGCCGTTTCCAGTTACAATAGTCATTTACAACATTAACAATGTCTGCACTGTATTTCTGATCAATTTTATGTTATTTTAATTTACAAAAAAATTGCTTTTCTTTCAAAAACAAGGACATTTCTATGTGACCCCAAACTTTTGAACGGTAGTGTATATTTACATTCCAGTCTCTGACATCGCTCGTTCTGATATTTCTTTAAGAAATGTATTTTACTGGATTATGCATGTAATGTTATATATATATTTTTAAATATTGCACTGTTGGAGCTAGAAATACAAGCATTTCCCTTCACCTGCGATGACATCTGCAAATCTGTTAACGCGACCAATAAACTTTGATTTGATTTGACGCAAACACAAACTCTGTATCTTTCTTTCATTCTCTCTCTCCCTGTGTATTCATGTTTCACACGCACACACACACACACACACACACACACACACACCACACACACACACACACACAAATTATCTCTCGTTCTTTCTCTCTCTCTATATATCGTTCCCTGTGTATTTATGTTTTCTCATCCAGTTGACATGCCCCCCCTCCCTCCCGTTCCTATATTGTCCCCCCCATGCCCCATACTCCCCCAGCTGGGCTTAAGTGGCGTTGTAAAGCAGCTAGAGCAGGTGTTGCTGTAGTGAAGCATGCCGCTGTCTCTGAGCAGCCACTCTCCACAGCATCCCAGGATGCTTCACTCTCCTCTCCTCCTGCAGCAATTTGCCAGCTACTGTACCTATACACAGGAGGAGGAGGAGGGAAGGGAAGAGGAGGAAGGCAGGAGGAGGAGGATGACAAGTGGGGGTCAAGGAAGGAGGACAAGGAAGAAATAAAAACAAATAAATAAAAAATAACAGTTTTTTATGGGAATGCCACAGTCCCTCCCACCTCTGTCACCTCTTGATTTCCCTCCCCGCAAATATATTCCTCTCTCAGCCTCCTCCAATGTGCAGGCCAGAGATCCTATTTTAACATTCTTCTCTCGTAACAAGGCAAAACACTTCCCTTTGACAAAATCTGGTGGTGTTTTGAGAAACCGTCAATTTGAATACATCCCCAGCTGTGGAGTCTAAAAACTCCACAGTGACTAGTCTTGATTACATGAATATATGCAGATAAATATATTGTGTAGTGCCCACTACCATCGCTGATAGATTCATACCTGGTGTTTCCTTTACTTTGGCAGTTACATGTAGATAACTGGGGTTTTCCTTATTTTGGCAGTTACCTGTAGATAATTGTGTTTTCCTTTACTTTGGCAGTTACCTGTAGATAACTGGAATGTTCCAGGAGTTGCCTTCACCTATCTATGACCCATGTATTTCTTCAAAAATATCTTCACAGTATTATGTTCTGAACTACACTGTACAGAATATACAATTCTGTAAAATTCTGTATTTTATTAATCAATTTGGTATCAAGCAAGTACTGTGTAATGACACACAGTACATTACCTTAAAAGTGTCTCTATTATACTGTAAAAAAGTCAATTCTAAGGTAATCGAAGTGAATTAATAAATGAATGGGTAAATGAATGACATTCATTGAGGGAGGGGTTTATATTACAATTTCTTTTCCTGTAATTACAAGGGATTGGTGAAAGCAGGTTGGCTGCCAGGCTAAGTGTTTACACATTACAGCATTCATGTTCATTTTTGATGTTATATCAAATGCACGTCTACAGGCCTTATTAATAAAGGATTCCAAACCGTCAGCGACTACAGGGCAAAACAGACCAAAGACATCGCAAAATGCTCAACCATTTAAGGTTTAAGACCTGCTGCAAGTAGAAGCTGTCCCCTATATAATTTGAAGGGACACTGTAACTACTTAAGAGTTAAATTGTTACAGCATTCTCACTCACAGGTGCAACAAATATAGCCTCTTACGAGGCCTCAAAATATGTTAATGAGCAAGAAAACCATACTGCTATGGCCCGACCCTCGGTGCAGGGGAGGCTCAGTCTAATGGCAATCCCCAGGGACGCATTCTGAACTTGGGATGGCAAGATGTCAAGCTGTTTGACATCGCCACGGTAACACCTGCTAGTAGTGGCTTCTTCTGCCAGTCAACCTGGCCCTAAAGGGGGCCCAAGGACCAGTGCTACGTTTGTACCTACAAAACTCTGATTAGCGTGTTGTGGAGAATCAACAGACAGGGGAAGAGGGGGAGAGAGAGAAAGAGAGGGAGTGAGAGAGTTGAGAAGTTAGAGTTAAACATTGCTTCTGAACTATTCTTTTACCCTGACCCTGACCCTGACCCTGATCCTAACCCTGACCCTGACCCTGATCCTGACCCTAATTAGGGCGTAATGAGCCAAATGCCAGATGCCAAGTGCCAAGTGCCAAGTGCCAAATGCCAAAAAGGCCCATAGCTCTGCACTGGTACTTGTATAGGCTTTCAGGGCTATACACATTATATACTATGCCTGAAAAGAGGCACTATGAATGGGATGCAATTCATAGTTCACTGCCCTTGAGCCCATAGGCTCAGATGCCACATGCCAAAATGGAACTTCCACAAATGCCAAAAGGCCCATAGCCCTGCCTTGGTACATGAATATGCTTGCAGGGCTATACACATTATATACAATGCCTGAAAAGAGGCACTCTGACTGGGATTCAATTCATAGTTCACTGCCACATGCCCAAATGCCAAGTGCCAAATGCCCCAAAAAATGCCAACGAACCTATCCCTAACCGTGATCCTGACCCTAAACCTACCCTAACCCTGTCCCTAACCCTGACCCTGACCCTAACCCTGACACTAACCCTCACCCTAACTCTGACCATAACTCTGACCCTAACCCTCACCATAACTCTGACCCTAACTCTCACCCTAACTCTCACCCAACTCTGACCCTAACTCTGACCCTAACCCTCACCATAACTCTACCCTAACCCTCACCCTATCTCTGACCCTATCTCTGACCCTAACCTCACCCTAACTCTGACCCTAACTCTGACCCTAACCCTCACCCTAACTCTGACCCTAACCCTCACCATAACTCTGACCCAAACTCTCACCCTAACTCTGACCCTATCTCTGACCCTAACCCTCACCCTATCTCTGACCCTAACCCTCACCCTATCTCTGACCCTATCTCTGACCTAACCCCACCCTATCTCTGACCCAACCCTCACCCTAACTCTGACCCTAACTCTGACCCTAACTCTGACCCTAACCCTGACCCTAACCCTGACACTAACCCTCACCCTAACTCTGACCATAACTCTGACCCTAACCCTCACCATAACTCTGACCCTAACTCTCACCCTAACTCTCACCCTAACTCTGACCCTAACTCTGTTCCTAACCCTCACCATAACTCTGACCCTAACCCTCACCCTATCTCTGACCCTACTCTGACCCTAACCCTCACCCTAACTCTGACCCTAACTCTGACCCTAACCCTCACCCTAACTTGACCCTAACCCTCACCATAACTCTGACCCAAACTCTCACCCTAACTCTGACCCTATCTCTGACCCTAACCCTCACCCTATCTCTGACCCTAACCCTCACCCTATCTCTGACCCTATCTCTGACCCTAACCCCCACCCTATCTCTGACCCTAACCCTCACCCTAACTCTGACCCTAACTCTGACCCTAAACCTCTGACCCTAACCCTCACCCTATCTCTGACCCTAACCCTCACCCTATCTCTGACCCTAACCCTCACCTATCTCTGACCCTATCTCGACCCTATCTCTGACCCTAACCCTCACCCTAACTCTGACCCTAACCCTCACCCTATCTCTGACCCTAACCCTCACCCTAACTCTGACCCTAACCCTCACCCTATCTCTGACCCTGACCCTACCACTATCTCTGACCCTATCTCTGACCCTAACCCTCATCCTAACTCTGACCCTAACCTCACCCTAACTCTGACCCTAACCCTCACCCTATCTCTGACCGTAACTCTGACCCTAACCCTCACCTATCTCTGACCCTATCTCTGACCCTAACTCTCACCCTATCTCTGACCCTAACCCTCACCCTATCTCTGACCCTATCTCTGACCCTAACTCTGACCCTAACTCTGACCTATCTCTGACCCTCACCCTAACTCTGACCCTAACTCTGACCCTAACTCTGACCCTAACTCTGACCCTAACCCTCACCCTAACCCTCACCCTAACTCTGACCCTAAGCTGCCACATGGATGAAGACCGATAAAGTCAAGTAAGTCACATTACAAACAATTATTGAATCACCTCTATCCCTCCTTTGTCCTCCAGAAATGATAACGACTCAGTGAACCTATTCTCAGTGATCAGCAGTGTAGCCTTCTATTTAAAATATGCAGCACGTCTGTCTGTTATGTATCACATCAGACAAAAGGGATTGAGGAATAAAGAGCCCGTAGCATATGGAATTATTATTTAGTGCAAACTTCTGAGGAACCATTCACTACTGGACTTCAAAACATGCTGGCAGATGTTAGAACACACAACGAGAGGAGAGAGATGGATAGAGGGGCTGGCAGGGAGAGAGAGAGGGGGAGAGAGAGAGGGGGGAGGGGGGGGGAGTGGGGAGGGTATGCAAAGAGAAAGTTCCATCAACATCAAACCAACCAGCCCTTTCTAACGATGACATCGTCTCGGGTGGGTCCCGATTGGCTCCTGAAGGTTCTAGAAGCCAGCGGTGCACACACACGGGACCCGTGTTCATTAGCATGTTCATGTTAATAATGAGCACACGCATGTGTAAGCTAAGCCCCTCAGAACTGACAGACACGTGTGACAGAATCGTGTTGCACCTGACAACTCAGACATAGAACACTGAGTCTTGGAGTACTGACTAGAGTACGTCTTTACCGTATCACAGAACTGTTCTGTGAACTTTCCTTCGCTTTATTTGAACATGGAGAGGAAGAACCACTGGGCACACCCTGGTTGGATCAATGGTCACGTCTGTGTCCAATGGGAAGAGCTTCAGCATCAATACAATACATTCTGTAGTATTAGTCTTGTAGGTTCTTATCTGGACTGACTTCAGTGTCTGTGTGTCTTTAGTGCTTTATTGTACGAGTCAGGAAGAGCAAGTTCACATGCACATGCAGGTTGAGCAGGGAGGCTGCAGGAAGAGATTATGGATGAAGGTTTAGATGAGACCCTGTAGACAGCAGCATGTGATCGTCTCCAGCTTGCAAAGTAGCAGGGACTTTCTACCTCTCTTTTTCTGTGCCTCTTTCACCACACACACACACACACACATACACACACACACACACACACCACACACACACACACACACACACACACACACACACACACATGTTCATATGCATACTCACACATCTCTGTCTCCCTCCCTCCCTCACTCTCCCACTCTCCTCTCTCTCTCCCTCTCTCTCCCTCTCTCTCTCTCTCTTCTCCAACACTTCCAAAATTACTGAGATCATATTTTGTATTAATATATGTGTACACACATTCACAGTCGGTCTGGATACTTAAAGGACATCACACGTTTCTCTGTCTCTGCACCTGCCTGCTGACTGCATAACTCCAACGTCTCTCTTTTTTACACAGCACACGCCTCTCAGAGCCACGATGCTTACACCCAGGTTTCCTTGAAAACAATGGCACCATCTCACGTGTAGCATATCTGTAAGACTGTGCTGTGAGTAGAGATGATAAGAGCATGGTAACAGTGTGGTGATAATATTTCTGTGGGGAAAATAGGTCATAATGCTGTAGCCGGTGCACCAAGGTTGAGGCTTTTGAATAAAACAATTCCAGTAACAGTTTGCAAGGACACAAAACTCTTTCTCTCTCGCTCGCTCTTCTTACCACACACACACACACACACACACACACACACACACACACACACACACACACACACACACACACACACACACACACACACACACACACACACACACACACACACACACACACACACACACACACACACACACACACACACACACACACACACACACACACACACACACACACACCACAACACACCACACACACACACACACACACACACACACACACACACACACACACACACACACACACTTTCCTCTTTGTTTAGACATGATTTAATGAGAATAAACAGCAACAGAATTTAAAGGCACAATCCAAGCCAGATATGTTTTCTCTTCGCTCTTTTTCTCTTACATTTTTACTGCCTGGCAAATCAACAACGGTGGTGGGAAGTGGAATTCCTCATTTCCAACTATTTGTCTTTGATGAAGGGTGAATGGTAGGCAGATGGGGGAGTTGCCGCATGCAGATGCCATTAGACAATGTTTAGGAGTCGTCTAGCCAAGCTACTGCTGCTCTCTCACTGCCGTTTGGTGTGTTTATTGAGGAGAGAGCTCAGTGTATTGTAACTTTTCCCATGAAGCATGCAGATCACACATGTAGCTATGATACAGGAATTAAACACAACAAAACTGTTCATTATCGACCCAATCAGACCCTAGCAGTGTAGTCTAGTCTAGATAGTGTCATCAAAATGCCATCTGACCGTTTAGAAACTGCTGTGGGAGCCTCATGCAGGTTTGGCCTGACAAGTGATTGATATAGTTACTTCATCTACAGATAATGTTTATCTCCTATAAAATGGAGAAGTAGAAAGACATACTCCTAAAATACGTAACAGGGTAATACACTACATGAACAAAAGTATGTGGACAGTTGTCGAACATCTCATTCCAAAATCATGGGCATTAATATGGAGTTGGTCCCCCAGTTTCTGCTATAACAGCCTTCACTCATATGGGAAGGATTTCCATTAGATGTTGGAACATTGCTGCGGGGCTTCCATTCAGCCAAAGGCTCATTAGTGAGGTTGGGCACTGATGTTGGGCTATTAGGCCTGGCTCGCAGTCGGTGTTCCAATTCATCCCAAATGTGTTCCATGGGTTGAGGTCAGGGCTCTGTGCATGCCAGTCAAGTTCTTCCACAACGGTCTCAACAAACCATTTCTGAATGGACCTCACTTTGCGCATGGGGGCATTGTCATGCTGAAACAGGAAAGGGCCTTCCCCACACTGTTGCCACAAAGTTGGAAGCACAGAATCGTCTAGAATGTCATTGTATGCTGTAGTGTTAAGATCTTTCTTCATTGGAACTAAGGGGCCTAGCCTGAACAATGAAAAATAGCCGGCAGTTAGCATTCTTCTGGCTACCGCCAAACCCAGATTTGTCCGTCGGACTGCCAGATGGTGAAGCGTGATTCATCCCTCCAGAGAACGCGTTTCCACTGCTCCAGAGTCCAATGGTGGCGAGCTTTACACCACTCCAGCCAGCATGGGGATCTTAGGCTTGTGTGCCATTGTTGCTCCTAGATGTTTCCACTTCACATTAAGAGCACTTACAGTTGACCGTGGCAGCTCTAGCATGGCAGAAATTTGATGAACTGACTTGTTGGAAAGGTGGTATCCTATGACGGTGCCACGTTGAAAGTCACTAAGCTCTTCAGTAAGGCCATTCTACTGCCAGTGTTTGTCTATGGACATTGCATGGCGGTGTGCTTGATTTTATTCAGTCCTCAGCAACGGGTTTGGCTGAAATAGCCAAAACCACTAATTTGAAGGGGTGTCCACATACTTTTGTATATATAGTGTACACACATTTGGCAAGCCTATCACAGAGTCGGAAAACTGCCTATTAGCCTACGTGCCTGTGGAGAAGACAGTGACAGTTGCAGTAACCACCTCAATATGTAGTGTTCTATATAATATCCCAATACTCCTTCACACTTATTGGCCTGTGTTTGTGTCTGTGTCCCGGTGCTATTTTGGTCTTAAAGGTCCCTGCGTGGCTGACTGCCTGTGTCACACTGTGTCCAGGACTGTTCCATGCATCATTATGGGTGGTGACCAGTCACCCTCCTCCACAGGTGCAGCTGTGCCCTTCCAGCTCTGCTGCAGCCCTGCAGCCACATGGGATATGAGGGATCATCCAGCCAGCAGGGGACGGCAGGAGGGGACAGTCTGGGGACAGCAAGGGACGGGATAATAGGGGTCCACAAGGGCAATAATAAATGGACACACTCACATCCTATAACAAATGGACAAACTCAGACAGTGGCCCTTGCCTTCAGCCCTTCAGTGCTGCTGTTACAGAGCAATGATCTATACCCATTGCAGTCATCTTGTTAAACATAATATAGTATAAAGTAGTAATCTGAGTAGGCATGTGATTAGCTCTCAGCAGCATACCCCTCTACATCTAGTGGAACCAAACTTGACAACATCCTAGCATGATCTTACTCATAAATTCAACATTAAAGCTTAATTAACATTAAGGCCTTGGCGTCAGTACACACACACACACACACACTGTCGTCTCAACCTACCAGTCCGTCCGTGGGGGGTGATTTCCATTCCCCTCCACACAGTCTGCCAGTCCGCCCCGCATCCTCCAGTAAAAACACTCCCATAAACTTGTGAGTGCACACATAGCAGAACACCGCTGGTGGGGTTTCATTTGCATTGTGGGAACATAAGGAGTAAAGATGGTCCAGTAATTGGGAGAGAGGTTTGGGTACGGAGAGGCCTGACCCCTCTAGCTTAATTAAAACATAGTTTCACTGCAGTGTCTTGAATTAATTAAAAACACATTTGATCTCCTCGCCACAACACCCTCACCCTCGATCCCTTATCTGGCCCCATCCTTTCAAAAAACGACAACACACACACACACGGACACGCACGCGCGGACGTGCACACACACATACATACAAACACACACAACCACACACACACACACACACACACACACACACACACACACACACACACACACACACACAACACACACACACACGCACGCACAGATACACACACACACTCTGCAGTGTCCTCTGTTCTGTGGGAGTGAAAGCGGGCAGATTTACGTAGCTAGAGTGCTTATGAGCTGTGTTCAGCGCCAACAATCTGTTGTCCAGCAGTGAAAGAGAGAGAGGCCGGCTCAAAGTGTTAGGAACAGGAAGACAGTGCCCTGGCCTCTCTTAGGCTTTCAACATGATATCAGATAGGGATATAGAGAGGACCAGGGGGCCTTGGCCCTGGCTGGATGTCCACAATCATATATTCAGATATGCCTGTTTCTTCAGGAAGGACATGTCGGAGGGTGTTATGAGTGTGTGTGTGTGCCTCCGCCTGCCGTATATGGTTGCATGCTTGTTTGAGAGAGTGTGTGTGCTTGTTTGAGAGTGTGTGTGTGCTTGTTTGAGAGTGTGTGCGTGCTTGTTTGAGAGTGTGTGTGTGCTTGTTTGAGAGCGTGTGTGTGCTTGTTCGAGAGTGTGTATGCGTGCTTGTTTGCGTGCTTCTGAAAAAGTGTGTATGCGTGCAGAGGTTGGTGCAGTGGGAGTATGACAGACTCCTCCAGCAGCAGACCAAGGCCTCCAGGCAATTAAAGAGTGAGTTCCATAACAGCTGCCCTCCTGCCGGCTCGCCTGTGTTTTCCCCATATCAGATCTGTGAGCCGCTACATAATTCATTCTGTACTCCAGTCTAATCCCCCCTGAAAATAAACACCTTTTACATGTTGTAAAGTCATACACAGAATGCTCTCCAAATGACTGTTCCATGCAATAGAAAACATGTGCGGGGCAACATGGCACCTTTACAGAGAGATCTGAAGGAGAGGAGAATGAGGGATTGCAGCCCTGGTAATTGTGAGAGGAGTATTTAACACGTACAGACACTTTGATCTCTTTCTTTCTAATCTTTGTTCAAATGCTGCAGAGACAATGGTTTCTGGCTCTGCGGTAAATGGAAAGATTTCTTTTAAAAAAACACACTAAAGCCTTGCGTTCCTATTTTTATTTTGGAGTTCATGCTTCTGGCAGTAGGGGCACTTGATTCAGCAGCCCTAGCACCAGGAAGGCAAAGTGTTCCCATTTTGAACTATTTCATGTATGAATGTAGAACTCCGCCTACCCAGCATGCCCAGAGAGCAAATCAAGTGCACCCATAGGCCTACCGCTGGCCAATCATATAGCTCGGATCACTGTGTCTGCACAGTTTCCTCAAGCCATAGACTGTAAAAAATGCACAGCAAAGCTGATATTGGCATTTCAAAACATTTAAAATCTTGAGTAGAGAGACACTCAAAGAATACAACAAAGAGCTAGGTTTTGTTATGAGTAAGTTCATGTTTAAGTTGTTGTTCAGCACTGTCAACACTTTGTTCAACACTTTTAGAAGCATAAAATGCCCATTCTCCCTACTTCCACTCACACTACAACCAGTACTGCAGCAGTAATGAATGAGTACAGCGAAGTGTTCCCAGAAGCTTGTGTGGTTATTATTAGCAGCGCGTGTCTTTTCTCATATCAAGGAATATTTATTTCACTTTCTCTGATCATAGGAGTAACAACATGAATTGGTGCATGACGCAGAAATAATGCAGTGCGACTTGAGTTTCGCCATCAGCTGGAAGACTGTGTCCCCTTTTCTCAGCAGAGAGAAGGAGAGAGGAGGGACGGTGAGTCAGGTGAGAGGCAGCCTCACTGCTGCTCCCTCCCTACCCTCAGACTGAACATCAGATGCAGGCCATCAGTCCATTAAAAAAAATAGCAAATGATTCTGTTCACTCAGCTGTGCCTTACAAGTAATACAATAAATTATATATTACCAGTGTGATTATATACCACACTTTAAAATGTTTTAAACGGTCTGAGATGAACAATATTTGCAGGGCAATTCAAGCAGAGCCAATATGCAGTGATAGTGCATTGAGCCTATAAGCTAATGTGTTTTAAGTCAATCTGAGCGGTAGAACTCGGCTTGCGTTTTGACTCATGAAGTGATCTTGACTCAGAAAAGGTTGATGACCCCTGTTGTAAAGGTTTAATGCTCCACTGTGTGTTTAGTACAATTTCAGTCAAAGATGTGAGAGTGCCAAGCAGACATACATACTGCATAAACTTTGCTATGGCAGGTAGAAAAAAAAGCCAGACCTTGTTCTGGGTTAGAGTTGTTCTTGGTTACAACTGAGTGGAGACTGGCAATGCTGACAATGACTGTGCACCTATTTCCACTCTTCTCCTGAAGTTTGAACTTGCAGGCATTGGCTTGAGAGGGAGTTTTCACCATTGTTAAGTCAATGCAAGTAAGTGTACAATTGTACACTTTAGGAGAAAGCTGGAGAATCAGGATGCAGGAAACAACTGTGGATGATTTTTGTGTCAGACAGGGCCACGGAGAGAGGTACCAGGCCAGAGGGAGGGAGGGGCCAGGCCAGAGGGTAGGGAGGGGCCAGGGAGAGAGAGAGGTACCAGGCCAGAGGGAGGGAGGGGCCAGGGAGAGAGAGAGTGGCCAGGCCAGAGGGAGGGAGGGGCCAGGCCAGAGGGTAGGGAGGGGCCAGGCCAGAGGGAGCGAGGGGCCAGGCCAGAGGGAGGGAAGGGTCAGAGGGAGGGAAAGGAAAAGGCCAGAGGAAGGGAGGGGCCAGGCCAGAGGGAGGGAGGGGCCAGGCCAGAGGGAGGGAAGGGTCTGAGGGAGGGAGGGGCCCAAGGGAAGGGAGGGTGATGACATTTAGTCATCTGCTGATCGCTGAGGTCCCTTTAGGGGGCTAATGAGGATAAGCATTTTTAGTGATCAATAAATCATGTGTTATTGATTCTTCCCTCTAAGCCCTCTTCTGTTCTCTGAAAGTCAGCCACTCCCCTGGTAGGAAGGGGAGAGTGGAGAGGAGGATGGGATGAGGAGAGGAGAGGAGAAGGGGAGGAGAGGAGAGGAGGCTAGCGCTGCTAAGGGGATAAACAGCATCTGGTGACCAGAGAGATAGTGACCTTTGACTCTCCTAACCTGTGACACAATGCTGAATGCTCCTATAATATAGCATGTATTGAGGGTGGGAGGAAGTCACCATAGACATTCAGTAGTAGTCTGACTGTAGTGTGTGAGTGAGTTAGAGAGTGAGAAAGTTAGAGTTAGTGAGTGAGTTTAGAGAGTGAGTTTAAAGAGTGAGTATAGACAGTGAGTGAGTTAGAGAGTAAGTTTAGATAGTGAGACAGAGAGTGAGTGAGTGAGTTTAGAGAGTGAGTTTAGAGAGTGGGTTTAGATAGTGAGTGAGTTAGGGAGTGAGTTTAGATAGTGAGATAGAGAGTGAGAGTGAGTTTAGATAGTGAGTGAGTTTAGAGAGTGAGTTTAGAGAGTGAGTTTAGACAGTGAGTTTAGATAGTGAGTTTAGATAGTGAGTGAGTTAGAGAGTGTGTTTAGATAGTGAGATAGAGAGTGAGTGAGTTAGAGAGTGAGTTGAGAGAGTGAGTTTAGATAGTGAGTGAGTTAGAGAGTGAGTTTAGATAGTGAGATAGAGAGTGAGGGAGTGAGGGAGTTTAGAGCCTGATATATGATGGCCCTTTCTATCACTGATTCTATCTTTATCTCTTCATCCATCCCTTCTCTGTTCTGTCTGAGAGTGCCTCTGCCAGTCAGGCTGAAGCTGGAGCGGGGGTGGGGGKGGGGGGAGAGGAGCGGAGAGGAGGGGAGGAGAAGAGGAGAGGAAGACAACTAATAGAAATATAGAGTGATGTGTAGAACGAAAAGAGGAGAAGTGAGAAAGTGGTGGTGCTTGCTGTTGCTTATCACGATATCTCAACGTCTTACCTAACCTCTAACCCATATGAGTGGTGGAGGTTAGGGAGGCACACACACAGCACATAGCAGAGACGCTCGCAAGTCCACATGGTGGAAGGTTATGCAACAGTGGTGGTGAGACGAGTATGATAAGGATCACGTTTGGTCAGCTTTATAGGAAAGAAGTTGCAACATAAGTAACAGTGTTTGTTGAGGTCACATCACAACCATGATGTTAAAGAGATTCAAATGGCACCCTATTACCTATGTAGTGCACTACTTTTAAACCAGGGTCCATGGGGCTTTATTAAGGGAATAGGGTACATTGTGGGATGCATCTGGTGTGGCCCATGAGATTGATAGAGTTAGAACAGATGATGTTGATTTGTCTGACTTGGCAGATACTGTATATAATATACTGTATATAATATTATCTGTTTTGAATGCAGTGCTAAAGGGGTGACATTGTTTTAATCAAATCTGTATGTATTGTGAAAGACTTTAGCCTGTCAACAACACTGAAAAGAAACAACAACGTTACTAGATTAAAATACTGTTGTGTTTTATTAAAATAGTGTTTTTTTTTTTAACACTGTCGTTTCATACACACACACTAATTAAAAACTCAACTGAACATAAAACTTGATTATGCCCCAGGAAATTAGAGAAAATCCAAAATATTTGTGTAATTAGCTGAATGCAAGCTAAACACAAATAAAACTAAAACTGTTTTAACAAAACAATTGTCATCAACAAAAGCGTCATCAAATGAAGATCCTACATATGTAGGTAGAATTCTATAGAACCTTCTGATTAGATTCTGATAAGAGGTGAGTTTTTATGAGGACTGAGGAGGTACTCCACTGGCCCCCTCAACTCTCCTCCTCTTTTACATTAGCAGTAATGGCCCCTGGCCTGGAGTGGATGGTAAGAGCCAGGTACTATCTAAGGAAATATGGCTTGCATGTAGAGGGAGCACAGTGACCCAGACCACATTTCTGGCCCTGAATCAACCACAAATTGCCTATTTGTTATAGCAGGAAAGGAAAATGAATTCATTACATCTGCTACAAGTAGTCCACGTTGATTCACCATATCATCTCACGAAATGAGGTTAATAAGTACATTTAAGTTTCCTCTTGGTAAGCTTCTAAATAATAGGTTTACAGTTACTAATGTACTGTTGATTGACAACAGCCTACAGTATATACTCTAATAATATTACATCCGCTACATGATTTCTGTTACCTAAGGGGTAAACATATACAGTGGGGAGAACAAGTATTTGATACTTTGCCGATTTTGCAGGTTTTCCTAATTACAAAGCATGTAGAGGTCTGTAATTTGTATCATAGGTACACTACAACTGTGAGAGACGGAATCTAAAACAAAATCCAGAAAATCACATTGTATGATTTTTAAGTAATTAATTTGCATTTTATTGCATGACATAAGTATTTGATACATCAGAAAAACAGAACTTAATATTTGGTACAGAAACCTTTGTTTGCAATTACAGAGATCATACGTTTCCTGTAGTTCTTGACCAGGTTTGCACACACTGCAGCAGAGATTTTGGCCCACTCCTCCATACAGACCTTCTCCAGATCCTTCAGGTTTCGGGGCTGTCACTGGGCAATATGGACTTTCAGCTCCCTCCAAAGATGTTCTATTGGGTTCAGGTCTGGAGACTGGCTAGGCCACTCCAGGACCTTGAGATGGCTTCTTACGGAAGCCACTCCAGTTAGTTTGCCCTGGCTGGTGTTTTTCGGGTCGTTGTTCATGCTGGAAGACCCAGCCACGACCACCCATCTTCAATGCTCTTAACTAGGGAAGGAGGTTGTTGGTCAAGTACTCGCGATACATGGCCCATCCACCCCCCCCCGCCCCCCCCTCAATACGGTGCAGGTGTCGTCCCCTTGGCAGAAAAGCATCCCCAAAGAAAATGATGTTTCCACCTCCATGCCTTAATGGTGGGATGTGAATTCTTGGGTTTGTTACTCTCTATTCCTTCTTTTCTTTCCTCCAAACACGGCGAGTGGAGTTTAAAACCAAAAAGCTCTATTTTTGTCTCATCAGACCACAATGACCTTCTCCCATTCCTCTCCTGGATCATCCAGATGGTCATTTGGCAAACTTTCAGACGGGCCTGGACATGCGCTGGCTTGGGCAGGGGGACCTTCGGGCGCTTGCGCTGCAGGATTTAAATCCATGACGGCGTAATGTGTTACAATGTTTCTCTTTGAGACTGGGTCTCAGCTCCTCAGGTCATTGACCGGTATCTGCCGTGTAGTTCTGGGCTGATCCCTCACCTTCCTCCAGAATCAATCCTGATGCCCCACGAGGTGAGACTCTTGGAGCCGCAGAACCGACGGGTGAATGACGTGCCATCTTGAACTTCTTCCATTCTCTAAAATAATGCGCCAACAGTTGCTTGCCCTTCTCACCGAATGCTGCTTGCCTATTGTCCTATAGCCCATCCCAGCCTTGTGCAGGGTCTACATTTTATCTCTGATGTCCTTACACAGCTCTGGTCTTGGCCATTGTGGAAGAGGTTGGAGTCTGTTTAATTGAGTGGTTGTGATAGGTGTCTTTTATTATATCACCGGTAACGAGTTCCAACAGGTGCAGTTAATAACAAGTAAGGTGCAGGGAGAACAGAAAGCTTCTCCGAAGAGAAAAACTACCAGGTTGTTAGAGAGGCTGGAATTCTACTGGTGTAGAGTCATGGTACAATGCGATTTATGTTGCGTAATTCTACTGAATTTTGATGTTGTTAGATTTCGTCTCTCAAAGTAGAAGTGTACTATGATGAAAAATTACAGACCTCTACATGCTTGTAAGTGATGAAAATGAATCGGCTAAGTAGAGTATCAAATGAATCAGTGGTGAATCAAATACGACAAGTATCTTTATTTTGTACATTTTGACCTATGTTAAGTGCATTTAGAGCAGCATATTCTCTTATCTCAGAGTGACTATACCAGTCAGTAAGTCATACCTTTTCATTTCCAGATAGCGAGTTACTATTCTAGGAACTAAATAGACTTATATTGGTGATTTTTTTTTCTTTCAATACTTACATTTGACATAATTTTGGTTATGTCGTGACTCACTTGCGTGTGAATATGGATAATGATGTTTGAAGTGAGCTATCAGTATGACTGTGAATACGAATATGTGATCGGACGGGCTGGCCTTTCTGTCTTAGAACAAAGAGAGGGCCTGGCATTCAAATGGCAACCTTTCCCCTATACACTGGTAGGCCCTGACCAAAATAGTGCACTATGTAGGGAATAGGTGTGTCATTCGGGCTACATCCTGGGACTGTTGAGTCTAACAGCAGGCTCTAATCTCTCTAATCATCAAGTCAATTACAAGTGCAGAAAAAAGAAAGAATAAGGTGCCTTTCTCTTATAAAACCCAGACCTTTAAACATTATATGAAAGATATAATTCCCCTACACACCTGAGGGTCTCTGGAGGGTGGGCCCAGTGGTGAGAACCAGCAGGCAGTGGAGGTGGAGAAGAGAGAGGAGAACGAGAGAGACGAGAGAGAGAGAGAGAGAGAGAAGAGAGAGAGAGACGAGGAGAGAGGAGAGAGAAAGAGAGAGAGAGAGAAGAGAGAGAGGAGAGGAGAAGAGAGACGAGAGAAGAAGAGAGAGAAGAAGAGAGAGAGAGAGAGAAGAGAGAGAGACGAAGAGAGAGGAGAGAGAGAGAGGGATGAGAGAGAGAGAGGAAGAGAGAGAGAGAGCAGAGAGAGAGCGAGAGAGAAGAGAGAGAGAGAGAGAGAGACGAGAAGAGAGAGACGAGAGAGAGAGAGAGAGAGAGGACGAAGAGAGACGGGAGAAGACAGAGAGACGAAGAAGAGAGAGGGAGAGAGAGAGAGAGAGACGAACGGGAGAAGGACAGAGAGAGAGACGGGAGAAGGACAGAGAGAGAGACGGGAGAAGGACAGAGAGAGAGACGGGAGAAGGACAGAGAGAGAGACAGAGAGAGACAGAGAGAGTAAATACAACCTATATTTATGTCTATTTATTTTCCCTTTTGTACTTTAATTAACTATTTGCACATCCTTACATCACTGTATATAGACATAATATGACATCTGAAATGTCTTTATTCTTTTGGAACTTTTGTGAGTGTAATGTTTACTGTTCATTTTTTATTGTTAATCTCACTTTTGTTTATCATCTATTTATCTAAAGACGCCAGCTGAGAGCTCTGAGAGCTCTCTATCTCTCTCTCTGTCCTGCAAAGTGCCCTGGCCCCTTGCCTGGTGTGGCTCTAATTGCCCTGTAAAAGTAGGCTCTGCAGCCATTGGTGGCCCCCAGGACCTCACTGGGGAGGGGGACAAATGGAGAGGATTGGAGATATCTGCATCTCAAATGACATCCTATTCCCTCTATAGTGCATTACTTTTGACAGGAGCCCCAGTGCACCTATGTAGGCAATAGAGTGCCATTTGAGAAACAGAGAGATTGCTGCTGGGAAGACAGACTCTTTTCTTTAGCATGAGACCTGTACTGAGACACCGCCACACCACAGAAATAGAATCAGTAAATGGGCATTCCCATTAGCCATGAGTTTACCAGTCAAATTTCCATGGTAAGAAGTTCTATGCCAGTTCTAGGGATTCTATTTCTATGCTCACCATATACACACACTTTTAGAACGTATCAATATATAGGCATCCAGGCATGCACACACACATGGACGCATATACTTTATTTTGATATCTTCTGGGCCATGTTGCCTGCAGTAGATTTCTGTTAAAAAACAAGCAACACATTTTGGAGGCCAAAAAGTACCTGTCAGTCTCTAGGTACACTTTTAATTGAACAGAGTCTGGGTGCACTGTTTCAGGTGGCTAAAATTTCACGCAAACGACTCTTAGAACAAAAGTCAACCTGCAGATGAATTTCAAACAGCACCAGAATACATTGTCATTTAAAACATATTGTTTTTGCCTTCTCAGTTATATCAGTTAATATATAATCAGTTAACACGTGGTCCCGTGTGGCTCAGTTGGTAGAGCATGGCGTTCATTCCCCACGGGGGGACCAGGATGAATATGTATGAACTTTCCAATTTGTAAGTCGCTCTGGATAAGAGCGTCTGCTAAATGACTTAAATGTAAAAAATCATATTTACCATTTTGGTTGGATAGAGACAGTATAATTTTCATAATAGAGTTCTTTAACTTTAATTGGATGTGAAAATTAGATTTTTTTTCTTCTACTGACTCAAGTTGACGGTAGAACAACAATGTTGCAAATGTATGATATGCCAATTCAATTCAAAATGTATGATATGCCAATTCAATTCAAAATGTATGATATGCCAATTCAATTCAAAATGTATGATATG
>NC_036843.1:22789884-22791806 GCF_002910315.2 Salvelinus sp. IW2-2015
ATTCAAAGTGTATGATATGCCAATTCAATTCAAAATGTATGATATGCCAATTCAATTCAAAATGTATGATATGCCAATTCAATTCAAAATGTATGTTAAGCCAATTCAAAACTTTTCTTGCGTTGAAGAATTAAGAAGAAGGGGGATATTTTGTTCAGTCCTCTGAAATAATTTATGTTTGGAAAATCTAATTTAAATACAGGCACAACTTCTTCAAGGGATGGTCACATTTCAAGACTGGTTTCAGGAACACGCACTATAAAACATGCACTATTAGCATTACAAAACACTTATTTTTATCTCAACACATTGGGTAGCAATTACACTTTCTGAGTGTGATATTATCTGCTTTACCTTTTTTAAATGTTTATTTCACGTTTATTTGACCAGGTAGGCCAGTTAAGAACAAGTTCTCATTTACAACTGCGACCTGGCCAAGATAAAGCAAAGCAGTTTGACAAAAACAACAACACAGAGTTACACATGGAATAAACAAACGTACAGTCAATATCACAATAGAAAAATCTATGTACAGTGTGTGCAAATGTAGTAAGATTAGGGAGGTAAGGCAATAAATAGGCCATAGTGGCGAAATAATTACAATTCAGCATTAACACTGGAGTGATAGATGTGCAGATGATGATGTGCAAGTAGTGATACTGGGGTGCAAAATAGCAAAAATAAAAAACGATATGGGGATGAGGTAGTTGGGTGTGCTATTTACAGATGAGCTGTGTACAGGTGCAGTGAACGGTAAGCTGCTCTGACAGCTGATGCTTAATGTTAGTGAGAGAGGTATAAGTCTCCAACTTCAGTGATTTTTGCAATTCGTTCCAGTCATTGGCATTAGGGAACTGGAAGGAAAGGCGGCCAAACGAGGTGTTGGCTTTGGGGATGACCAGTGAAATATACCTGCTGGGGCACGTGCTATGGGTGGGTGTTGCTATGGTGACCAGTGAGCTGAGATAAGGCAGGCCTTTACCTAGCAAATACTTATAGATGACCTGGAGCCAGTGGGTTTGGCGACGAATAGGAAGCGAGGACCAGCCAACGAGAGCATACAGGTCGCAGTGGTGGGTAGTATATGGGGCTTTGGTGACAAAACGGATGGCACTGTGATAGACTAGATCCAATTGTGTTGGAGGCTATTTTGTAAATGACATCGCCAAAGTCAAGGATCGGTAGGATAGTCAGTTTTACGAGGGTATGTTTAGCAGCATGAGTGAAGGATGCTTTGTTGCGAAATAGGAAGCCGATTCTAGATTTAATTTTGCATTGGAGATGCTTAATGTGAGTCTGGAAGGAGAGTTTACAGTCTAGCCAGACACCTAGGTATTTGTAGTTGTCCACATATTCTAAGTCAGAACCGTCCAGAGTAGTGATGCTAGTCGGGCGGGCGGGTGTGGGCAGCGATTGGCTGAAGAGCATGCATTTAGTTTTACTAGCATGTCAGAGCAGTTGGGGGCCACAGAAGGAGTTACCATGACATATTGAACAACCACCCCACCGCCCATGCATACTCCCCCTTACACCATGTTAACCATCACAGCACCTTCTGTTGACGGGTTGTACCAACACTACCCTCTTTTAATTATGTTAAAGAATAAAAAAAGAAGAATCCACATTAGCCTGAATCCAATTAACAGCATGCCTATTAGTAGCAGGGCACCATTAAAAATGGTTTCTAAATTAATCATTTTTTAAAGATATTATATTCAAATTAATTATTTTAAAAATTGAAATTATCCTTAATGTGACTCCAGCTGTGATCAGGCCCTCTCTGTGCATAATGGCGCCCTTCTCCCTATATAGTGCACTACTTTTGACCCGGAAAAGAGAGAGAATGCTCTCAATGGACTCTTTCCCTAATGAGTGGCAACTATTTTTGCACTACTTGTTTGAGCAGAACGCTAGTGGGGTCT
>NC_036843.1:22792097-22792890 GCF_002910315.2 Salvelinus sp. IW2-2015
ATTACCTATTCACATCAATAACAGTTTCAGGTGGAAATTATCCACTTGTCAAATGCAGCATGAAATCCAAGGTGACGAGACAAAAGGTTTTACCTTAAATGCACTTTTAGGACGTAGTGGGACAGAATGAGCCATAATACATTTTGAATGATATTGCTTATGAATCGAACCTGTTGTTTTTCCACCTGCCCATATTATAGTATCTTATTAATACTCTAGTGTTGCATGGTCAATTGAACGTGCTGCATAAGAATGCCCCTTGGGCTCACCCTGGTAAGTCAACAACATTGTGGCAAATAGGAATGTCCAGTATACAAAGAATAAACAGTATCAGCTGTCGTTGAGTCAGGTCATTATATTTGTCATACATTGTATCAGGATCATAAGGTGACAGATTTAAGTGTTCAACAAACACAATCCAACCCTATGTGCTGTCAGGGACCAACTAATAATACTAATAAATGCTCAAAAAAAATGTTCATCCTTTGCATGTCATTTACTAACTAATACCCCAGCTAACTTATACCCCAGCTAACTAATACCCCAACTAACTAATACCCCAACTAACTTATACCCCAGCTAACTAATACCCCAACTAACTTATACCTCAACTAACTAATACCTCAGCTAACTAATACACCAACTAACTAATACCCCCAAAAATTAAAATCCCAGCTAACTAATACCCCGACTAACTTATACCTCAGCTAACTAATACCCCAACTAACTAATACCTCAGCGAACTAATACACCAACTAATTAATACCCCTACTAACGTATACCCCAGCTAACT